>NW_028240712.1:0-289000 GCF_964263255.1 Lissotriton vulgaris | reverse complement strand
TTAAAAGTGCATGAAAATGGCCAATTTACTCACTCTGAGTTCTCAAAAAGGGTTTCTTTACCCCGGGAAGTTAATTAAATACCATTTGGAGGCATTTAATGTTCGAGCAAAAACGGCTAATTTTCGACAAAAGAGATAACACCCCCCCATTACGTCATGCTTCAGAAATGTGGAAAGTGGTCCGTTTTCAAATGTTTTATTTTTGAACATCAGTTCACATTTGTAGGTGGATCATCAGTGTTAGAGCTAAAATTAGCATGTTTAAAGTGATTTTCATGCTTCCAGGGGCTCGGGAAGTGAATTAAATACTATTTGGAGGCATTTAATGTTCAATCAAAAACAGCTGATTTTTGACAAAAGAGATAACACCACCCCATTACGTCATGCTTCAGAAATGTGGAAAATGGTCCGTTTTCAAATGTTTTATTTTTTAACGTCAGTTCACATTTGTAGGTGGATCATCAGTGTTAGAGCTAAAATTAGCATGTTTAAAGTGATTTTCATGGTTCCAGGGGCCCTAAACACAAGATTTATGGAATGGTTAAAAGTGCATGAAAATGGCCAATTTACTCACTCTGAGTTCTCAAAAAGGGTTTCTTCACCCCGGGAAGTTAATTAAATACCATTTGGAGGCATTTAATGTTCGAGCAAAAACGGCTGATTTTCGACAAAAGAGATAACACCCCCCCATTACGTCATGCTTCAGAAATGTGGAAAATGGTCCGTTTTCAAATGTTTTATTTTTGAACGTCAGTTCACATTTGTAGGTGGATCATCAGTGTTAGAGCTAAAATTAGCATGTTTAAAGTGATTCTCATGCTTCCAGGGGCCCTAAACACAAGATTTATGGAATGGTTAAAAGTGCATGAAAATGGCCAATTTACTCACTCTGAGTTCTCAAAAAGGGTTTCTTCACCCCGGGAAGTTAATTAAATACCATTTGGAGGCATTTAATGTTCGAGCAAAAACGGCTGATTTTCGACAAAAGAGATAACACCCCCCCGTTACGTCATGCTTCAGAAATGTGGAAAATGGTCCGTTTTCAAATGTTTTATTTTTGAACATCAGTTCACATTTGTAGGTGGATCATCAGTGTTAGAGCTAAAATTAGCATGTTTAAAGTGATTTTCATGCTTCCAGGGGCTCGGGAAGTGAATTAAATACTATTTGGAGGCATTTAATGTTCAATCAAAAACAGCTGATTTTTGACAAAAGAGATAACACCCCCCCATTACGTCATGCTTCAGAAATGTGGAAAATGGTCCGTTTTCAAATGTTTTATTTTTTAACGTCAGTTCACATTTGTAGGTGGATCATCAGTGTTAGAGCTAAAATTAGCATGTTTAAAGTGATTTTCATGCTTCCAGGGGCCCTAAACACAAGATTTATGGAATGGTTAAAAGTGCATGAAAATGGCCAATTTACTCACTCTGAGTTCTCAAAAAGGGTTTCTTCACCCCGGGAAGTTAATTAAATACCATTTGGAGGCATTTAATGTTCGAGCAAAAACGGCTGATTTTCGACAAAAGAGATAACACCCCCCCATTACGTCATGCTTCAGAAATGTGGAAAATGGTCCGTTTTCAAATGTTTTCTTTTTGAACGTCAGTTCACATTTGTAGGTGGATCATCAGTGTTAGAGCTACAATTAGCATGTTTAAAGTGATTTTCATGCTTCCAGGGGCTCGGGAAGTGAATTAAATACTATTTGGAGGCATTTAATGTTCAATCAAAAACAGCTTATTTTTGACAAAAGAGATAACACCCCCCCATTACGTCATGCTTCAGAAATGTGGAAAATGGTCCGTTTTTAAATGTTTTATTTTTGAACGTCAGTTCACATTTGTAGGTGGATCATCAGTGTTAGAGCTAAAATTAGCATGTTTAAAGTTATTTTCATGCTTCCAGGGGCCCTAAACACAAGATTTATGGAATGGTTAAAAGTGCATGAAAATGGCCAATTTACTCACTCTGAGTTCTCAAAAAGGGTTTCTTCACCCCGGGAAGTTAATTAAATACCATTTGGAGGCATTTAATGTTCGAGCAAAAACGGCTGATTTTCGACAAAGGAGATAACACCCCCCCATTACGTCATGCTTCAGAAATGTGGAAAATGGTCCGTTTTCAAATGTTTTATTTTTGAACATCAGTTCACATTTGTAGGTGGATCATCAGTGTTAGAGCTAAAATTAGCATGTTTAAAGTGATTTTCATGCTTCCAGGGGCTCGGGAAGTGAATTAAATACTATTTGGAGGCATTTAATGTTCAATCAAAAACAGCTGATTTTTGACAAAAGAGATAACACCCCCCCATTACGTCATGCTTCAGAAATGTGGAAAATGGTCCGTTTTCAAATGTTTTATTTTTTAACGTCAGTTCACATTTGTAGGTGGATCATCAGTGTTAGAGCTAAAATTAGCATGTTTAAAGTGATTTTCATGCTTCCAGGGGCCCTAAACACAAGATTTATGGAATGTTAAAAGTGCATGAAAATGGCCAATTTACTCACTCTGAGTTCTCAAAAAGGGTTTCTTCACCCCGGGAAGTTAATTAAATACCATTTGGAGGCATTTAATGTTCGAGCAAAAACGGCTGATTTTCGACAAAAGAGATAACACCCCCCCATTACGTCATGCTTCAGAAATGTGGAAAATGGTCCGTTTTCAAATGTTTTATTTTTGAACATCAGTTCACATTTGTAGGTGGATCATCAGTGTTAGAGCTAAAATTAGCATGTTTAAAGTGATTTTCATGCTTCCAGGGGCCCTAAACACAAGATTTATGGAATGGTTAAAAGTGCATGAAAATGGCCAATTTACTCACTCTGAGTTCTCAAAAAGGGTTTCTTCACCCCGGGAAGTTAATTAAATACCATTTGGAGGCATTTAATGTTCGAGCAAAAACGGCTAATTTTCGACAAAAGAGATAACACCCCCCCATTACGTCATGCTTCAGAAATGTGGAAAATGGTCCGTTTTCAAATGTTTTATTTTTGAACATCAGTTCACATTTGTAGGTGGATCATCAGTGTTAGAGCTAAAATTAGCATGTTTAAAGTGATTTTCATGCTTCCAGGGGCTCGGGAAGTGAATTAAATACTATTTGGAGGCATTTAATGTTCAATCAAAAACAGCTGATTTTTGACAAAAGAGATAACACCACCCCATTACGTAATGCTTCAGAAATGTGGAAAATGGTCCGTTTTCAAATGTTTTATTTTTGAACGTCAGTTCACATTTGTAGGTGGATCATCAGTGTTAGAGCTAAAATTAGCATGTTTAAAGTGATTTTCATGCTTCCAGGGGCCCTAAACACAAGATTTATGGAATGGTTAAAAGTGCATGAAAATGGCCAATTTACTCACTCTGAGTTCTCAAAAAGGGTTTCTTCACCCCGGGAAGTTAATTAAATACCATTTGGAGGCATTTAATGTTCGAGCAAAAACGGCTGATTTCCGACAAAAGAGATAACACCCCCCCATTACGTCATGCTTCAGAAATGTGGAAAATGTTTTATTTTTGAACGTCAGTTCACATTTGTAGGTGGATCATCAGTGTTAGAGCAAAAATTAGCATGTTTAGAGTGATTTTCATGCTTCCAGGGACCCTAAACACAAGATTTATGGAATGGTTAAAAGTGCATGAAAATGGCCAATTTACTCACTCTGAGTTCTCAAAAAGGGTTTCTTCACCCCGGGAAGTTAATTAAATACCATTTGGAGGCATTTAATGTTCGAGCAAAAACGGCTGATTTTCGACAAAAGAGATAACACCCCCCCATTACGTCATGCTTCAGAAATGTGGAAAATGGTCCGTTTTCAAATGTTTTATTTTTGAACGTCAGTTCACATTTGTAGGTGGATCATCAGTGTTAGAGCTAAAATTAGCATGTTTAAAGTGATTTTCATGCTTCCAGGGGCTCGGGAAGTGAATTAAATACTATTTGGAGGCATTTAATGTTCAAGCAAAAACAGCTGATTTTTGACAAAAGAGATAACACCCCCCCATTACGTCATGCTTCAGAAATGTGGAAAATGGTCCGTTTTCAAATGTTTTATTTTTGAACGTCAGTTCACATTTGTAGGTGGATCATCAGTGTTAGAGCTAAAATTAGCACGTTTAAAGTGATTTTCATGCTTCCAGGGGCCCTAAACACAAGATTTATGGAATGGTTAAAAGTGCATGAAAATGGCCAATTTACTCACTCTGAGTTCTCAAAAAGGGTTTCTTCACCCCGGGAAGTTAATTAAATACCATTTGGAGGCATTTAATGTTCGAGCAAAAACGGCTGATTTTCGACAAAAGAGATAACACCCCCTCATTACATCATGCTTCAGAAATGTGGAAAATGGTCCGTTTTCAAATGTTTTATTTTTGAACGTCAGTTCACATTTGTAGGTGGATCATCAGTGTTAGAGCTAAAATTAGCATGTTTAAAGTGCTTTTCATGCTTCCATGGGCTCGGGAAGTGAATTAAATACTATTTGGAGGCATTTAATGTTCAATCAAAAACAGCTGATTTTTGACAAAAGAGATAACACCCCCCCATTACGTCATGCTTCAGAAATGTGGAAAATGGTCCGTTTTCAAATGTTTTATTTTTGAACGTCAGTTCACATTTGTAGGTGGATCATCAGTGTTAGAGCTAAAATTAGCATGTTTAAAGTGATTTTCATGCTTTCAGGGGCCCTAAACACAAGATTTATGGAATGGTTAAAAGTGCATGAAAATGGCCAATTTACTCACTCTGAGTTCTCAAAAAGGGTTTCTTCACCCCGGGAAGTTAATTAAATACCATTTGGAGGCATTTAATGTTCGAGCAAAAACGGCTGATTTTCGACAAAAGAGATAACACCCCCCCATTACGTCATGCTTCAGAAATGTGGAAAATGGTCCGTTTTCAAATGTTTTATTTTTGAACATCAGTTCACATTTGTAGGTGGATCATCAGTGTTAGAGCTAAAATTAGCATGTTTAAAGTGATTTTCATGCTTCCAGGGGCTCGGGAAGTGAATTAAATACTATTTGGAGGCATTTAATGTTCAATCAAAAACAGCTGATTTTTGACAAAAGAGATAACACTCCCCCATTACGTCATGCTTCAGAAATGTGGAAAATGGTCCGTTTTCAAATGTTTTATTTTTTAACGTCAGTTCACATTTGTAGGTGGATCATCAGTGTTAGAGCTAAAATTAGCATGTTTAAAGTGATTTTCATGCTTCCAGGGGCCCTAAACACAAGATTTATGGAATGGTTAAAAGTGCATGAAAATGGCCAATTTACTCACTCTGAGTTCTCAAAAAGGGTTTCTTCACCCCGGGAAGTTAATTAAATACCATTTGGAGGCATTTAATGTTCGAGCAAAAACGGCTGATTTTCGACAAAAGAGATAACACCCCCCCATTACGTCATGCTTCAGAAATGTGGAAAATGGTCCGTTTTCAAATGTTTTATTTTTGAACATCAGTTCACATTTGTAGGTGGATCATCAGTGTTAGAGCTAAAATTAGCATGTTTAAAGTGATTTTCATGCTTCCAGGGGCCCTAAAAACAAGATTTATGGAATGGTTAAAAGTGCATGAAAATGGCCAATTTACTCACTCTGAGTTCTCAAAAAGGGTTTCTTCACCCCGGGAAGTTAATTAAATACCATTTGGAGGCATTTAATGTTCGAGCAAAAACGGCTAATTTTCGACAAAAGAGATAACACCCCCCCATTACGTCATGCTTCAGAAATGTGGAAAATGGTCCGTTTTCAAATGTTTTATTTTTGAACGTCAGTTCACATTTGTAGGTGGGTCATCAGTGTTAGAGCTAAAATTAGCATGTTTAAAGTGATTTTCATGCTTCCAGGGGCTCGGGAAGTGAATTAAATACTATTTGGAGGCATTTAATGTTCAAGCAAAAACAGCTGATTTTTGACAAAAGAGATAACACCCCCCCATTACGTCATGCTTCAGAAATGTGGAAAATGGTCCGTTTTCAAATGTTTTATTTTTGAACGTCAGTTCACATTTGTAGGTGGATCATCAGTGTTAGAGCTAAAATTAGCACTTTTAAAGTGATTTTCATGCTTCCAGGGGCCCTAAACACAAGATTTATGGAATGGTTAAAAGTGCATGAAAATGGCCAATTTACTCACTCTGAGTTCTCAAAAAGTGTTTCTTCACCCCGGGAAGTTAATTAAATACCATTTGGAGGCATTTAATGTTCGAGCAGAAACGGCTGATTTTCGACAAAAGAGATAACACCCCCCCATTAAGTCATGCTTCAGAAATGTGGAAAATGGTCCGTTTTCAAATGTTTTATTTTGGAACGTCAGTTCACATTTGTAGGTGGATCATCAGTGTTAGAGCTAAAATTAGCATGTTTATAGTGATGTTCAAGCTTCCAGGGGCTCGGGAAGTGAATTAAATACTATTTGGAGGCATTTAATGTTCAATCAAAAACAGCTGATTTTTGACAAAAGAGATAACACCCCCCCATTACGTCATGCTTCAGAAATGTGGAAAATGGTCCGTTTTAAAATGTTTTATTTTTGAACGTCAGTTCACATTTGTAGGTGGATCATCAGTGTTAGAGCTAAAATTAGCATGTTTAAAGTGATTTTCATGCTTCCAGGGGCCCTAAACAGAAGATGTATGGAATGGTTAAAAGTGCATGAAAATGGCCAATTTACTCACTCTGAGTTCTCAAAAAGGGTTTCTTCACCCCGGGAAGTTAATTAAATACCATTTGGAGGCATTTAATGTTCGAGCAAAAACGGCTGATTTTCGACAAAAGAGATAACACCCCCCCATTACGTCATGCTTCAGAAATGTGGAAAATGGTCCGTTTTCAAATGTTTTATTTTTGAACGTCAGTTCACATTTGTAGGTGGATCAACAGTGTTAGAGCTAAAATTAGCATGTTTAAAGTGATTTTCATGCTTCCAGGGGCTCGGGAAGTGAATTAAATACTATTTGGAGGCATTTAATGTTCAAGCAAAAACAGCTGATTTTTGACAAAAGAGATAACACCCCCCCATTACGTCATGCTTCAGAAATGTGGAAAATGGTCCGTTTTCAAATGTTTTATTTTTGAAAGTCAGTTCACATTTGTAGGTGGATCATCAGTGTTAGAGCTAAAATTAGCATGTTTAAAGTGATTTTCATGCTTCCAGGGGCCCTAAACACAAGATTTATGGAATGGTTAAAAGTGCATGAAAATGGCCAATTTACTCACTCTGAGTTCTCAAAAAGGGTTTCTTCACCCCGGGAAGTTAATTAAATACCATTTGGAGGCATTTAATGTTCGAGCAAAAACGGCTGATTTTCGACAAAAGAGATAACACCCCCCCCATTACGTCATGCTTCAGAAATGTGGAAAATGGTCCGTTTTCAAATGTTTTATTTTTGAACGTCAGTTCACATTTGTAGGTGGATCATCAGTGTTAGAGCTAAAATTAGCATGTTTAAAGTGATTTTCATGCTTCCAGGGGCTCGGGAAGTGAATTAAATACTATTTGGAGGCATTTAATGTTCAAGTAAAAACAGCTGATTTTTGACAAAAGAGATAACACCCCCCCATTACGTCATGCTTCAGAAATGTGGAAAATGGTCCGTTTTCAAATGTTTTATTTTTGAACGTCAGTTCACATTTGTAGGTGGATCATCAGTGTTAGAGCTAAAATTAGCATGTTTAAAGTGATTTTCATGCTTCCAGGGGCCCTAAACACAAGATTTATGGAATGGTTAAAAGTGCATGAAAATGGCCAATTTACTCACTCTGAGTTCTCAAAAAGGGTTTCTTCACCCCGGGAAGTTAATTAAATACCATTTGGAGGCATTTAATGTTCGAGCAAAAACGGCTAATTTTCGACAAAAGAGATAACACCCCCCCATTACGTCATGCTTCAGAAATGTGGAAAATGGTCCGTTTTCAAATGTTTTATTTTTGAACGTCAGTTCACATTTGTAGGTGGATCATCAGTGTTAGAGCAAAAATTAGCATGTTTAAAGTGATTTTCATGCTTCCAGGGACCCTAAACACAAGATTTATGGAATGGTTAAAAGTGCATGAAAATGGCCAATTTACTCACTCTGAGTTCTCAAAAAGGGTTTCTTCACCCCGGGAAGTTAATTAAATACCATTTGGAGGCATTTAATGTTCGAGCAAAAACGGCTGATTTTCGACAAAAGAGATAACACCCCCCCATTACGTCATGCTTCAGAAATGTGGAAAATGGTCCGTTTTCAAATGTTTTATTTTTGAACGTCAGTTCACATTTGTAGGTGGATCATCAGTGTTAGAGCTAAAATTAGCATGTTTAAAGTGATTTTCATGCTTCCAGGGGCTCGGGAAGTGAATTAAATACTATTTGGAGGCATTTAATGTTCAAGCAAAAACAGCTGATTTTTGACAAAAGAGATAACACCCCCCCATTACGTCATGCTTCAGAAATGTGGAAAATGGTCCGTTTTCAAATGTTTTATTTTTGAACGTCAGTTCACATTTGTAGGTGGATCATCAGTGTTAGAGCTAAAATTAGCACGTTTAAAGTGATTTTCATGCTTCCAGGGGCCCTAAACACAAGATTTATGGAATGGTTAAAAGTGCATGAAAATGGCCAATTTACTCACTCTGAGTTCTCAAAAAGGGTTTCTTCACCCCGGGAAGTTAATTAAATACCATTTGGAGGCATTTAATGTTCGAGCAAAAACGGCTGATTTTCGACAAAAGAGATAACACCCCCTCATTACATCATGCTTCAGAAATGTGGAAAATGGTCCGTTTTCAAATGTTTTATTTTTGAACGTCAGTTCACATTTGTAGGTGGATCATCAGTGTTAGAGCTAAAATTAGCATGTTTAAAGTGCTTTTCATGCTTCCATGGGCTCGGGAAGTGAATTAAATACTATTTGGAGGCATTTAATGTTCAATCAAAAACAGCTGATTTTTGACAAAAGAGATAACACCCCCCCATTACGTCATGCTTCAGAAATGTGGAAAATGGTCCGTATTCAAATGTTTTATTTTTGAACGTCAGTTCACATTTGTAGGTGGATCATCAGTGTTAGAGCTAAAATTAGCATGTTTAAAGTGATTTTCATGCTTTCAGGGGCCCTAAACACAAGATTTATGGAATGGTTAAAAGTGCATGAAAATGGCCAATTTACTCACTCTGAGTTCTCAAAAAGGGTTTCTTCACCCCGGGAAGTTAATTAAATACCATTTGGAGGCATTTAATGTTCGAGCAAAAACGGCTGATTTTCGACAAAAGAGATAACACCCCCCCATTACGTCATGCTTCAGAAATGTGGAAAATGGTCCGTTTTCAAATGTTTTATTTTTGAACATCAGTTCACATTTGTAGGTGGATCATCAGTGTTAGAGCTAAAATTGGCATGTTTAAAGTGATTTTCATGCTTCCAGGGGCTCGGGAAGTGAATTAAATACTATTTGGAGGCATTTAATGTTCAATCAAAAACAGCTGATTTTTGACAAAAGAGATAACACTCCCCCATTACGTCATGCTTCAGAAATGTGGAAAATGGTCCGTTTTCAAATGTTTTATTTTTTAACGTCAGTTCACATTTGTAGGTGGATCATCAGTGTTAGAGCTAAAATTAGCATGTTTAAAGTGATTTTCATGCTTCCAGGGGCCCTAAACACAAGATTTATGGAATGGTTAAAAGTGCATGAAAATGGCCAATTTACTCACTCTGAGTTCTCAAAAAGGGTTTCTTCACCCCGGGAAGTTAATTAAATACCATTTGGAGGCATTTAATGTTCGAGCAAAAACGGCTGATTTTCGACAAAAGAGATAACACCCCCCCATTACGTCATGCTTCAGAAATGTGGAAAATGGTCCGTTTTCAAATGTTTTATTTTTGAACATCAGTTCACATTTGTAGGTGGATCATCAGTGTTAGAGCTAAAATTAGCATGTTTAAAGTGATTTTCATGCTTCCAGGGGCCCTAAAAACAAGATTTATGGAATGGTTAAAAGTGCATGAAAATGGCCAATTTACTCACTCTGAGTTCTCAAAAAGGGTTTCTTCACCCCGGGAAGTTAATTAAATACCATTTGGAGGCATTTAATGTTCGAGCAAAAACGGCTAATTTTCGACAAAAGAGATAACACCCCCCCATTACGTCATGCTTCAGAAATGTGGAAAATGGTCCGTTTTCAAATGTTTTATTTTTGAACGTCAGTTCACATTTGTAGGTGGATCATCAGTGTTAGAGCTAAAATTAGCATGTTTAAAGTGATTTTCATGCTTCCAGGGGCCCTAAACACAAGATTTATGGAATGGTTAAAAGTGCATGAAAATGGCCAATTTACTCACTCTGAGTTCTCAAAAAGGGTTTCTTCACCCCGGGAAGTTAATTAAATACCATTTGGAGGCATTTAATGTTCGAGCAAAAACGGCTAATTTTCGACAAAAGAGATAACACCCCCCCCATTACGTCATGCTTCAGAAATGTGGAAAATGGTCCGTTTTCAAATGTTTTATTTTTGAACATCAGTTCACATTTGTAGGTGGATCATCAGTGTTAGAGCTAAAATTAGCATGTTTAAAGTGATTTTCATGCTTCCAGGGGCTCGGGAAGTGAATTAAATACTATTTGGAGGCATTTAATGTTCAATCAAAAACAGCTGATTTTTGACAAAAGAGATAACACCACCCCATTACGTAATGCTTCAGAAATGTGGAAAATGGTCCGTTTTCAAATGTTTTATTTTTGAACGTCAGTTCACATTTGTAGGTGGATCATCAGTGTTAGAGCTAAAATTAGCATGTTTAAAGTGATTTTCATGCTTCCAGGGGCCCTAAACACAAGATTTATGGAATGGTTAAAAGTGCATGAAAATGGCCAATTTACTCACTCTGAGTTCTCAAAAAGGGTTTCTTCACCCCGGGAAGTTAATTAAATACCATTTGGAGGCATTTAATGTTCGAGCAAAAACGGCTGATTTCCGACAAAAGAGATAACACCCCCCCATTACGTCATGCTTCAGAAATGTGGAAAATGGTCCGTTTTCAAATGTTTTATTTTTGAACGTCAGTTCACATTTGTAGGTGGATCATCAGTGTTAGAGCAAAAATTAGCATGTTTAAAGTGATTTTCATGCTTCCAGGGACCCTAAACACAAGATTTATGGAATGGTTAAAAGTGCATGAAAATGGCCAATTTACTCACTCTGAGTTCTCAAAAAGGGTTTCTTCACCCCGGGAAGTTAATTAAATACCATTTGGAGGCATTTAATGTTCGAGCAAAAACGGCTGATTTTCGACAAAAGAGATAACACCCCCCCATTACGTCATGCTTCAGAAATGTGGAAAATGGTCCGTTTTCAAATGTTTTATTTTTGAACGTCAGTTCACATTTGTAGGTGGATCATCAGTGTTAGAGCTAAAATTAGCATGTTTAAAGTGATTTTCATGCTTCCAGGGGCTCGGGAAGTGAATTAAATACTATTTGGAGGCATTTAATGTTCAAGCAAAAACAGCTGATTTTTGACAAAAGAGATAACACCCCCCCATTACGTCATGCTTCAGAAATGTGGAAAATGGTCCGTTTTCAAATGTTTTATTTTTGAACGTCAGTTCACATTTGTAGGTGGATCATCAGTGTTAGAGCTAAAATTAGCACGTTTAAAGTGATTTTCATGCTTCCAGGGGCCCTAAACACAAGATTTATGGAATGGTTAAAAGTGCATGAAAATGGCCAATTTACTCACTCTGAGTTCTCAAAAAGGGTTTCTTCACCCCGGGAAGTTAATTAAATACCATTTGGAGGCATTTAATGTTCGAGCAAAAACGGCTGATTTTCGACAAAAGAGATAACACCCCCTCATTACATCATGCTTCAGAAATGTGGAAAATGGTCCGTTTTCAAATGTTTTATTTTTGAACGTCAGTTCACATTTGTAGGTGGATCATCAGTGTTAGAGCTAAAATTAGCATGTTTAAAGTGCTTTTCATGCTTCCATGGGCTCGGGAAGTGAATTAAATACTATTTGGAGGCATTTAATGTTCAATCAAAAACAGCTGATTTTTGACAAAAGAGATAACACCCCCCCATTACGTCATGCTTCAGAAATGTGGAAAATGGTCCGTATTCAAATGTTTTATTTTTGAACGTCAGTTCACATTTGTAGGTGGATCATCAGTGTTAGAGCTAAAATTAGCATGTTTAAAGTGATTTTCATGCTTTCAGGGGCCCTAAACACAAGATTTATGGAATGGTTAAAAGTGCATGAAAATGGCCAATTTACTCACTCTGAGTTCTCAAAAAGGGTTTCTTCACCCCGGGAAGTTAATTAAATACCATTTGGAGGCATTTAATGTTCGAGCAAAAACGGCTGATTTTCGACAAAAGAGATAACACCCCCCCATTACGTCATGCTTCAGAAATGTGGAAAATGGTCCGTTTTCAAATGTTTTATTTTTGAACATCAGTTCACATTTGTAGGTGGATCATCAGTGTTAGAGCTAAAATTAGCATGTTTAAAGTGATTTTCATGCTTCCAGGGGCTCAGGAAGTGAATTAAATACTATTTGGAGGCATTTAATGTTCAATCAAAAACAGCTGATTTTTGACAAAAGAGATAACACTCCCCCATTACGTCATGCTTCAGAAATGTGGAAAATGGTCCGTTTTCAAATGTTTTATTTTTTAACGTCAGTTCACATTTGTAGGTGGATCATCAGTGTTAGAGCTAAAATTAGCATGTTTAAAGTGATTTTCATGCTTCCAGGGGCCCTAAACACAAGATTTATGGAATGGTTAAAAGTGCATGAAAATGGCCAATTTACTCACTCTGAGTTCTCAAAAAGGGTTTCTTCACCCCGGGAAGTTAATTAAATACCATTTGGAGGCATTTAATGTTCGAGCAAAAACGGCTGATTTTCGACAAAAGAGATAACACCCCCCCATTACGTCATGCTTCAGAAATGTGGAAAATGGTCCGTTTTCAAATGTTTTATTTTTGAACATCAGTTCACATTTGTAGGTGGATCATCAGTGTTAGAGCTAAAATTAGCATGTTTAAAGTGATTTTCATGCTTCCAGGGGCCCTAAAAACAAGATTTATGGAATGGTTAAAAGTGCATGAAAATGGCCAATTTACTCACTCTGAGTTCTCAAAAAGGGTTTCTTCACCCCGGGAAGTTAATTAAATACCATTTGGAGGCATTTAATGTTCGAGCAAAAACGGCTAATTTTCGACAAAAGAGATAACACCCCCCCATTACGTCATGCTTCAGAAATGTGGAAAATGGTCCGTTTTCAAATGTTTTATTTTTGAACATCAGTTCACATTTGTAGGTGGATCATCAGTGTTAGAGCTAAAATTAGCAGGTTTAAAGTGATTTTCATGCTTCCAGGGGCTCGGGAAGTGAATTAAATACTATTTGGAGGCATTTAATGTTCAATCAAAAACAGCTGATTTTTGACAAAAGAGATAACACCACCCCATTACGTAATGCTTCAGAAATGTGGAAAATGGTCCGTTTTCAAATGTTTTATTTTTGAACGTCAGTTCACATTTGTAGGTGGATCATCAGTGTTAGAGCTAAAATTAGCATGTTTAAAGTGATTTTCATGCTTCCAGGGGCCCTAAACACAAGATTTATGGAATGGTTAAAAGTGCATGAAAATGGCCAATTTACTCACTCTGAGTTCTCAAAAAGGGTTTCTTCACCCCGGGAAGTTAATTAAATACCATTTGGAGGCATTTAATGTTCGAGCAAAAACGGCTGATTTCCGACAAAAGAGATAACACCCCCCCATTACGTCATGCTTCAGAAATGTGGAAAATGGTCCGTTTTCAAATGTTTTATTTTTGAACGTCAGTTCACATTTGTAGGTGGATCATCAGTGTTAGAGCTAAAATTAGCATGTTTAAAGTGATTTTCATGCTTCCAGGGGCCCTAAACACAAGATTTATGGAATGGTTAAAAGTGCATGAAAATGGCCAATTTACTCACTCTGAGTTCTCAAAAAGGGTTTCTTCACCCCGGGAAGTTAATTAAATACCATTTGGAGGCATTTCATGTTCGAGCAAAAACGGCTGATTTTCGACAAAAGAGATAACACCCCCCCATTACGTCATGCTTCAGAAATGTGGAAAATGGTCCGTTTTCAAATGTTTTATTTTTGAACGTCAGTTCACATTTGTAGGTGGGTCATCAGTGTTAGAGCTAAAATTAGCATGTTTAAAGTGATTTTCATGCTTCCAGGGGCTCGGGAAGTGAATGAAATACTATTTGGAGGCATTTAATGTTCAAGCAAAAACAGCTGATTTTTGACAAAAGAGATAACACCCCCCCATTACGTCATGCTTCAGAAATGTGGAAAATGGTCCGTTTTCAAATGTTTTATTTTTGAACGTCAGTTCACATTTGTAGGTGGATCATCAGTGTTAGAGCTAAAATTAGCACTTTTAAAGTGATTTTCATGCTTCCAGGGGCCCTAAACACAAGATTTATGGAATGGTTAAAAGTGCATGAAAATGGCCAATTTACTCACTCTGAGTTCTCAAAAAGTGTTTCTTCACCCCGGGAAGTTAATTAAATACCATTTGGAGGCATTTAATGTTCGAGCAGAAACGGCTGATTTTCGACAAAAGAGATAACACCCCCCCCATTAAGTCATGCTTCAGAAATGTGGAAAATGGTCCGTTTTCAAATGTTTTATTTTGGAACGTCAGTTCACATTTGTAGGTGGATCATCAGTGTTAGAGCTAAAATTAGCATGTTTATAGTGATGTTCAAGCTTCCAGGGGCTCGGGAAGTGAATTAAATACTATTTGGAGGCATTTAATGTTCAATCAAAAACAGCTGATTTTTGACAAAAGAGATAACACCCCCCCATTACGTCATGCTTCAGAAATGTGGAAAATGGTCCGTTTTAAAATGTTTTATTTTTGAACGTCAGTTCACATTTGTAGGTGGATCATCAGTGTTAGAGCTAAAATTAGCATGTTTAAAGTGATTTTCATGCTTCCAGGGGCCCTAAACAGAAGATGTATGGAATGGTTAAAAGTGCATGAAAATGGCCAATTTACTCACTCTGAGTTCTCAAAAAGGGTTTCTTCACCCCGGGAAGTTAATTAAATACCATTTGGAGGCATTTAATGTTCGAGCAAAAACGGCTGATTTTCGACAAAAGAGATAACACCCCCCCATTACGTCATGCTTCAGAAATGTGGAAAATGGTCCGTTTTCAAATGTTTTATTTTTGAACGTCAGTTCACATTTGTAGGTGGATCAACAGTGTTAGAGCTAAAATTAGCATGTTTAAAGTGATTTTCATGCTTCCAGGGGCTCGGGAAGTGAATTAAATACTATTTGGAGGCATTTAATGTTCAAGCAAAAACAGCTGATTTTTGACAAAAGAGATAACACCCCCCCATTACGTCATGCTTCAGAAATGTGGAAAATGGTCCGTTTTCAAATGTTTTATTTTTGAAAGTCAGTTCACATTTGTAGGTGGATCATCAGTGTTAGAGCTAAAATTAGCATGTTTAAAGTGATTTTCATGCTTCCAGGGGCCCAAAACACAAGATTTATGGAATGGTTAAAAGTGCATGAAAATGGCCAATTTACTCACTCTGAGTTCTCAAAAAGGGTTTCTTCACCCCGGGAAGTTAATTAAATACCATTTGGAGGCATTTAATGTTCGAGCAAAAACGGCTGATTTTCGACAAAAGAGATAACACCCCCCCCATTACGTCATGCTTCAGAAATGTGGAAAATGGTCCGTTTTCAAATGTTTTATTTTTGAACGTCAGTTCACATTTGTAGGTGGATCATCAGTGTTAGAGCTAAAATTAGCATGTTTAAAGTGATCTTCATGCTTCCAGGGGCTCGGGAAGTGAATTAAATACTATTTGGAGGCATTTAATGTTCAAGTAAAAACAGCTGATTTTTGACAAAAGAGATAACACCCCCCCATTACGTCATGCTTCAGAAATGTGGAAAATGGTCCGTTTTCAAATGTTTTATTTTTGAACGTCAGTTCACATTTGTAGGTGGATCATCAGTGTTAGAGCTAAAATTAGCATGTTTAAAGTGATTTTCATGCTTCCAGGGGCCCTAAACACAAGATTTATGGAATGGTTAAAAGTGCATGAAAATGGCCAATTTACTCACTCTGAGTTCTCAAAAAGGGTTTCTTCACCCCGGGAAGTTAATTAAATACCATTTGGAGGCATTTAATGTTCGAGCAAAAACGGCTAATTTTCGACAAAAGAGATAACACCCCCCCATTACGTCATGCTTCAGAAATGTGGAAAATGGTCCGTTTTCAAATGTTTTATTTTTGAACATCAGTTCACATTTGTAGGTGGATCATCAGTGTTAGAGCTAAAATTAGCATGTTTAAAGTGATTTTCATGCTTCCAGGGGCTCGGGAAGTGAATTAAATACTATTTGGAGGCATTTAATGTTCAATCAAAAACAGCTGATTTTTGACAAAAGAGATAACACCACCCCATTACGTAATGCTTCAGAAATGTGGAAAATGGTCCGTTTTCAAATGTTTTATTTTTGAACGTCAGTTCACATTTGTAGGTGGATCATCAGTGTTAGAGCTAAAATTAGCATGTTTAAAGTGATTTTCATGCTTCTAGGGGCCCTAAACACAAGATTTATGGAATGGTTAAAAGTGCATGAAAATGGCCAATTTACTCACTCTGAGTTCTCAAAAAGGGTTTCTTCACCCCGGGAAGTTAATTAAATACCATTTGGAGGCATTTAATGTTCGAGCAAAAACGGCTGATTTCCGACAAAAGAGATAACACCCCCCATTACGTCATGCTTCAGAAATGTGGAAAATGGTCCGTTTTCAAATGTTTTATTTTTGAACGTCAGTTCACATTTGTAGGTGGATCATCAGTGTTAGAGCTAAAATTAGCATGTTTAAAGTGATTTTCATGCTTCCAGGGGCTCGGGAAGTGAATTAAATACTATTTGGAGGCATTTAATGTTCAAGCAAAAACAGTTGATTTTTGACAAAAGAGATAACACCCCCCCATTACGTCATGCTTCAGAAATGTGGAAAATGGTCCGTTTTCAAATGTTTTATTTTTGAACGTCAGTTCACATTTGTAGGTGGATCATCAGTGTTAGAGCTAAAATTAGCATGTTTAAAGTGATTTTCATGCTTCCAGGGGCCCTAAACACAAGATTTATGGAATGGTTAAAAGTGCATGAAAATGGCCAATTTACTCACTCTGAGTTCTCAAAAAGGGTTTCTTCACCCCGGGAAGTTAATTAAATACCATTTGGAGGCATTTAATGTTCGAGCAAAAACTGCTAATTTTCGACAAAAGAGATAACACCCCCCCATTACGTCATGCTTCAGAAATGTGGAAAATGGTCCGTTTTCAAATGTTTTATTTTTGAACATCAGTTCACATTTGTAGGTGGATCATCAGTGTTAGAGCTAAAATTAGCATGTTTAAAGTGATTTTCATGCTTCCAGGGGCTCGGGAAGTGAATTAAATACTATTTGGAGGCATTTAATGTTCGAGCAAAAACGGCTAATTTTCGACAAAAGAGATAACACCCCCCCCATTACGTCATGCTTCAGAAATGTGGAAAATGGTCCGTTTTCAAATGTTTTATTTTTGAACGTCAGTTCACATTTGTAGGTGGATCATCAGTGTTAGAGCTAAAATTAGCATGTTTAAAGTGATTTTCATGCTTCCAGGGGCCCTAAACACAAGATTTATGGAATGGTTAAAAGTGCATGAAAATGGCCAATTTACTCACTCTGAGTTCTCAAAAAGGGTTTCTTCACCCCGGGAAGTTAATTAAATACCATTTGGAGGCATTTAATGTTCGAGCAAAAACGGCTGATTTTCGACAAAAGAGATAACACCCCCCCATTACGTCATGCTTCAGAAATGTGGAAAATGGTCCGTTTTCAAATGTTTTATTTTTGAACGTCAGTTCACATTTGTAGGTGGATCATCAGTGTTAGAGCTAAAATTAGCATGTTTAAAGTGATTTTCATGCTTCCAGGGGCCCTAAACACAAGATTTATGGAATGGTTAAAAGTGCATGAAAATGGCCAATTTACTCACTCTGAGTTCTCAAAAAGGGTTTCTTCACCCCGGGAAGTTAATTAAATACTATTTGGAGGCATTTAATGTTCGAGCAAAAACGGCTGATTTTCGACAAAAGAGATAACACCCCCCCGTTACGTCATGCTTCAGAAATGTGGAAAATGGTCCGTTTTCAAATGTTTTATTTTTGAACATCAGTTCACATTTGTAGGTGGATCATCAGTGTTAGAGCTAAAATTAGCATGTTTAAAGTGATTTTCATGCTTCCAGGGGCTCGGGAAGTGAATTAAATACTATTTGGAGGCATTTAATGTTCAATCAAAAACAGCTGATTTTTGACAAAAGAGATAACACCCCCCCATTACGTCATGCTTCAGAAATGTGGAAAATGGTCCGTTTTCAAATGTTTTATTTTTTAACGTCAGTTCACATTTGTAGGTGGATCATCAGTGTTAGAGCTAAAATTAGCATGTTTAAAGTGATTTTCATGCTTCCAGGGGCCCTAAACACAAGATTTATGGAATGGTTAAAAGTGCATGAAAATGGCCAATTTACTCACTCTGAGTTCTCAAAAAGGGTTTCTTCACCCCGGGAAGTTAATAAAATACCATTTGGAGGCATTTAATGTTCGAGCAAAAACGGCTGATTTTCGACAAAAGAGATAACACCCCCCCATTACGTCATGCTTCAGAAATGTGGAAAATGGTCCGTTTTCAAATGTTTTCTTTTTGAACGTCAGTTCACATTTGTAGGTGGATCATCAGTGTTAGAGCTACAATTAGCATGTTTAAAGTGATTTTCATGCTTCCAGGGGCTCGGGAAGTGAATTAAATACTATTTGGAGGCATTTAATGTTCAATCAAAAACAGCTGATTTTTGACAAAAGAGATAACACCCCCCCATTACGTCATGCTTCAGAAATGTGGAAAATGGTCCGTTTTCAAATGTTTTATTTTTTAACGTCAGTTCACATTTGTAGGTGGATCATCAGTGTTAGAGCTAAAATTAGCATGTTTAAAGTGATTTTCATGCTTCCAGGGGCCCTAAACACAAGATTTATGGAATGGTTAAAAGTGCATGAAAATGGCCAATTTACTCACTCTGAGTTCTCAAAAAGGGTTTCTTCACCCCGGGAAGTTAATTAAATACCATTTGGAGGCATTTAATGTTCGAGCAAAAATGGCTGATTTTCGACAAAAGAGATAACACCCCCCCATTACGTCATGCTTCAGAAATGTGGAAAATGGTCCGTTTTCAAATGTTTTATTTTTGAACGTCAGTTCACATTTGTAGGTGGATCATCAGTGTTAGAGCTAAAATTAGCATGTTTAAAGTGATTTTCATGCTTCCAGGGGCCCTAAACACAAGATTTATGGAATGGTTAAAAGTGCATGAAAATGGCCAATTTACTCACTCTGAGTTCTCAAAAAGGGTTTCTTCACCCCGGGAAGTTAATTAAATACCATTTGGAGGCATTTAATGTTCGAGCAAAAACGGCTGATTTTCGACAAAAGAGATAACACCCCCCCCATTACGTCATGCTTCAGAAATGTGGAAAATGGTCCGTTTTCAAATGTTTTATTTTTGAACATCAGTTCACATTTGTAGGTGGATCATCAGTGTTAGAGCTAAAATTAGCATGTTTAAAGTGATTTTCATGCTTCCAGGGGCTCGGGAAGTGAATTAAATACTATTTGGAGGCATTTAATGTTCAATCAAAAACAGCTGATTTTTGACAAAAGAGATAACACCCCCCCATTACGTCATGCTTCAGAAATGTGGAAAATGGTCCGTTTTCAAATGTTTTATTTTTTAACGTCAGTTCACATTTGTAGGTGGATCATCAGTGTTATAGCTAAAATTAGCATGTTTAAAGTGATTTTCATGCTTCCAGGGGCCCTAAACACAAGATTTATGGAATGGTTAAAAGTGCATGAAAATGGCCAATTTACTCACTCTGAGTTCTCAAAAAGGGTTTCTTCACCCCGGGAAGTTGATTAAATACCATTTGGAGGCATTTAATGTTCGAGCAAAAACGGCTGATTTTCGACAAAAGAGATAACACCCCCCCATTACGTCATGCTTCAGAAATGTGGAAAATGGTCCGTTTTCAAATGTTTTATTTTTGAACATCAGTTCACATTTGTAGGTGGATCATCAGTGTTAGAGCTAAAATTAGCATGTTTAAAGTGATTTTCATGCTTCCAGGGGCTCGGACAGTGAATTAAATACTATTTGGAGGCATTTAATGTTCAATCAAAAACAGCTGATTTTTGACAAAAGAGATAACACCCCCCCATTACGTCATGCTTCAGAAATGTGGAAAATGGTCCGTTTTCAAATGTTTTATTTTTGAACGTCAGTTCACATTTGTAGGTGGATCATCAGTGTTAGAGCTAAAATTAGCATGTTTAAAGTGATTTTCATGCTTCCAGGGGCCCTAAACACAAGATTTATGGAATGGTTAGAAGTGCATGAAAATGGCCAATTTACTCACTCTGAGTTCTCAAAAAGGGTTTCTTCACCCCGGGAAGTTAATTAAATACCATTTGGAGGCATTTAATGTTCGAGCAAAAATGGCTGATTTCCGACAAAAGAGATAACACCCCCCCATTACGTCATGCTTCAGAAATGTGGAAAATGGTCCGTTTTCAAATGTTTTATTTTTGAACGTCAGTTCACATTTGTAGGTGGATCATCAGTGTTAGAGCTAAAATTAGCATGTTTAAAGTGATTTTCATGCTTCCAGGGGCCCTAAACACAAGATTTATGGAATGGTTAAAAGTGCATGAAAATGGCCAATTTACTCACTCTGAGTTCTCAAAAAGGGTTTCTTCACCCCAGGAAGTTAATTAAATACCATTTGGAGGCATTTAATGTTCGAGCAAAAATGGCTGATTTTCGACAAAAGAGATAACACCCCCCCATTACGTCATGCTTCAGAAATGTGGAAAATGGTCCGTTTTCAAATGTTTTATTTTTGAACGTCAGTTCACATTTGTAGGTGGATCATCAGTGTTAGAGCTAAAATTAGCATGTTTAAAGTGATTTTCATGCTTCCAGGGGCTCGGGAAGTGAATTAAATACTATTTGGAGGCATTTAATGTTCAAGCAAAAACAGCTGATTTTTGACAAAAGAGATAACACCCCCCCATTACGTCATGCTTCAGAAATGTGGAAAATGGTCCGTTTTCAAATGTTTTATTTTTGAACGTCAGTTCACATTTGTAGGTGGATCATCAGTGTTAGAGCTAAAATTAGCACGTTTAAAGTGATTTTCATGCTTCCAGGGGCTCGGACAGTGAATTAAATACTATTTGGAGGCATTTAATGTTCAATCAAAAACAGCTGATTTTTGACAAAAGAGATAACACCCCCCCATTACGTCATGCTTCAGAAATGTGGAAAATGGTCCGTTTTCAAATGTTTTATTTTTGAACGTCAGTTCACATTTGTAGGTGGATCATCAGTGTTAGAGCTAAAATTAGCATGTTTAAAGTGATTTTCATGCTTCCAGGGGCCCTAAACACAAGATTTATGGAATGGTTAGAAGTGCATGAAAATGGCCAATTTACTCACTCTGAGTTCTCAAAAAGGGTTTCTTCACCCCGGGAAGTTAATTAAATACCATTTGGAGGCATTTAATGTTCGAGCAAAAATGGCTGATTTCCGACAAAAGAGATAACACCCCCCCATTACGTCATGCTTCAGAAATGTGGAAAATGGTCCGTTTTCAAATGTTTTATTTTTGAACGTCAGTTCACATTTGTAGGTGGATCATCAGTGTTAGAGCTAAAATTAGCATGTTTAAAGTGATTTTCATGCTTCCAGGGGCCCTAAACACAAGATTTATGGAATGGTTAAAAGTGCATGAAAATGGCCAATTTACTCACTCTGAGTTCTCAAAAAGGGTTTCTTCACCCCAGGAAGTTAATTAAATACCATTTGGAGGCATTTAATGTTCGAGCAAAAATGGCTGATTTTCGACAAAAGAGATAACACCCCCCCATTACGTCATGCTTCAGAAATGTGGAAAATGGTCCGTTTTCAAATGTTTTATTTTTGAACGTCAGTTCACATTTGTAGGTGGATCATCAGTGTTAGAGCTAAAATTAGCATGTTTAAAGTGATTTTCATGCTTCCAGGGGCTCGGGAAGTGAATTAAATACTATTTGGAGGCATTTAATGTTCAAGCAAAAACAGCTGATTTTTGACAAAAGAGATAACACCCCCCCATTACGTCATGCTTCAGAAATGTGGAAAATGGTCCGTTTTCAAATGTTTTATTTTTGAACGTCAGTTCACATTTGTAGGTGGATCATCAGTGTTAGAGCTAAAATTAGCACGTTTAAAGTGATTTTCATGCTTCCAGGGGCCCTAAACACAAGATTTATGGAATGGTTAAAAGTGCATGAAAATGGCCAATTTACTCACTCTGAGTTCTCAAAAAGGGTTTCTTCACCCCGGGAAGTTAATTAAATACCATTTGGAGGCATTTAATGTTCGAGCAAAAACGGCTGATTTTCGACAAAAGAGATAACACCCCCCCCATTACGTCATGCTTCAGAAATGTGGAAAATGGTCCGTTTTCAAATGTTTTATTTTGGAACGTCAGTTCACATTTGTAGGTGGATCATCAGTGTTAGAGCTAAAATTAGCATGTTTATAGTGATGTTCATGCTTCCAGGGGCTCGGGAAGTGAATTAAATACTATTTGGAGGCATTTAATGTTTAAGCAAAAACAGCTGATTTTTTACAAAAGAGATAACACCCCCCCATTACGTCATGCTTCAGAAATGTGGAAAATGGTCCGTTTTCAAATGTTTTATTTTTGAAAGTCAGTTCACATTTGTAGGTGGATCATCAGTGTTAGAGCTAAAATTAGCATGTTTAAAGTGATTTTCATGCTTCCAGGGGCCCTAAACACAAGATTTATGGAATGGTTAAAAGTGCATGAAAATGGCCAATTTACTCACTCTGAGTTCTCAAAAAGGGTTTCTTCACCCCGGGAAGTTAATTAAATACCATTTGGAGGCATTTAATGTTCGAGCAAAAACTGCTAATTTTCGCAAAAAAAGATAACACCCCCCCATTACGTCATGCTTCAGAAATGTGGAAAATGGTCCGTTTTCAAATGTTTTATTTTTGAACATCAGTTCACATTTGTAGGTGGATCATCAGTGTTAGAGCTAAAATTAGCATGTTTAAAGTGATTTTCATGCTTCCAGGGGCTCGGGAAGTGAATTAAATACTATTTGGAGGCATTTAATGTTCAATCAAAAACAGCTGATTTTTGACAAAAGAGATAACACCACCCCATTACGTAATGCTTCAGAAATGTGGAAAATGGTCCGTTTTCAAATGTTTTATTTTTGAACGTCAGTTCACATTTGTAGGTGGATCATCAGTGTTAGAGCTAAAATTAGCATGTTTAAAGTGATTTTCATGCTTCCAGGGGCCCTAAACACAAGATTTATGGAATGGTTAAAAGTGCATGAAAATGGCCAATTTACTCACTCTGAGTTCTCAAAAAGGGTTTCTTCACCCCGGGAAGTTAATTAAATACCATTTGGAGGCATTTAATGTTCGAGCAAAAACGGCTGATTTCCGACAAAAGAGATAACACCTCCCCATTACGTCATGCTTCAGAAATGTGGAAAATGGTCCGTTTTCAAATGTTTTATTTTTGAACGTCAGTTCACATTTGTAGGTGGATCATCAGTGTTAGAGCTAAAATTAGCATGTTTAAAGTGATTTTCATGCTTCCAGGGGCCCTAAACACAAGATTTATGGAATGGTTAAAAGTGCATGAAAATGGCCAATTTACTCACTCTGAGTTCTCAAAAAGGGTTTCTTCACCCCGGGAAGTTAATTAAATACCATTTGGAGGCATTTAATGTTCGAGCAAAAACGGCTGATTTTCGACAAAAGAGATAACACCCCCCCATTACGTCATGCTTCAGAAATGTGGAAAATGGTCCGTTTTCAAATGTTTTATTTTTGAACGTCAGTTCACATTTGTAGGTGGATCATCAGTGTTAGAGCTAAAATTAGCATGTTTAAAGTGATTTTCATGCTTCCAGGGGCTCGGGAAGTGAATTAAATACTATTTGGAGGCATTTAATGTTCAAGCAAAAACAGCTGATTTTTGACAAAAGAGATAACACCCCCCCATTACGTCATGCTTCAGAAATGTGGAAAATGGTCCGTTTTCAAATGTTTTATTTTTGAACGTCAGTTCACATTTGTAGGTGGATCATCAGTGTTAGAGCTAAAATTAGCATGTTTAAAGTGATTTTCATGCTTCCAGGGGCCCTAAACACAAGATTTATGGAATGGTTAAAAGTGCATGAAAATGGCCAATTTACTCACTCTGAGTTCTCAAAAAGGGTTTCTTCACCCCGGGAAGTTAATTAAATACCATTTGGAGGCATTTAATGTTCAAGCAAAAACGGCTAATTTTCGACAAAAGAGATAACACCCCCCCATTACGTCATGCTTCAGAAATGTGGAAAATGGTCCGTTTTCAAATGTTTTATTTTTGAACATCAGTTCACATTTGTAGGTGGATCATCAGTGTTAGAGCTAAAATTAGCATGTTTAAAGTGATTTTCATGCTTCCAGGGGCTCGGGAAGTGAATTAAATACTATTTGGAGGCATTTAATGTTCAATCAAAAACAGCTGATTTTTGACAAAAGAGATAACACCACCCCATTACGTAATGCTTCAGAAATGTGGAAAATGGTCCGTTTTCAAATGTTTTATTTTTGAACGTCAGTTCACATTTGTAGGTGGATCATCAGTGTTAGAGCTAAAATTAGCATGTTTAAAGTGATTTTCATGCTTCCAGGGGCCCTAAACACAAGATTTATGGAATGGTTAAAAGTGCATGAAAATGGCCAATTTACTCACTCTGAGTTCTCAAAAAGGGTTTCTTCACCCCGGGAAGTTAATTAAATACCATTTGGAGGCATTTAATGTTCGAGCAAAAACGGCTGATATCCGACAAAAGAGATAACACCCCCCCATTACGTCATGCTTCAGAAATGTGGAAAATGGTCCGTTTTCAAATGTTTTATTTTTGAACGTCAGTTCACATTTGTAGGTGGATCATCAGTGTTAGAGCTAAAATTAGCATGTTTAAAGTGATTTTCATGCTTCCAGGGGCCCTAAACACAAGATTTATGGAATGGTTAAAAGTGCATGAAAATGGCCAATTTACTCACTCTGAGTTCTCAAAAAGGGTTTCTTCACCCCGGGAAGTTAATTAAATACCATTTGGAGGCATTTAATGTTCGAGCAAAAACGGCTGATTTTCGACAAAAGAGATAACACCCCCCCATTACGTCATGCTTCAGAAATGTGGAAAATGGTCCGTTTTCAAATGTTTTATTTTTGAACGTCAGTTCACATTTGTAGGTGGATCATCAGTGTTAGAGCTAAAATTAGCATGTTTAAAGTGATTTTCATGCTTCCAGGGGCTCGGGAAGTGAATTAAATACTATTTGGAGGCATTTAATGTTCAAGCAAAAACAGCTGATTTTTGACAAAAGAGATAACACCCCCCCATTACGTCATGCTTCAGAAATGTGGAAAATGGTCCGTTTTCAAATATTTTATTTTTGAACGTCAGTTCACATTTGTAGGTGGATCATCAGTGTTAGACCTAAAATTAGCACGTTTAAAGTGATTTTCATGCTTCCAGGGGCCCTAAACACAAGATTTATGGAATGGTTAAAAGTGCATGAAAATGGCCAATTTACTCACTCTGAGTTCTCAAAAAGGGTTTCTTCACCCCGGGAAGTTAATTAAATACCATTTGGAGGCATTTAATGTTCGAGCAAAAACTGTGATTTTCGACAAAAGAGATAACACCCCCTCATTACATCATGCTTCAGAAATGTGGAAAATGGTCCGTTTTCAAATGTTTTATTTTTGAACGTCAGTTCACATTTGTAGGTGGATCATCAGTGTTAGAGCTAAAATTAGCATGTTTAAAGTTTTTTTCATGCTTCCAGGGGCTCGGGAAGTGAATTAAATACTATTTGGAGGCATTTAATGTTCAATCAAAAACAGCTGATTTTTGACAAAAGAGATAACACCCCCCCATTACGTCATGCTTCAGAAATGTGGAAAATGGTCCGTTTTCAAATGTTTTATTTTTGAACATCAGTTCACATTTGTAGGTGGATCATCAGTGTTAGAGCTAAAATTAGCATGTTTAAAGTGATTTTCATGCTTCCAGGGGCCCTAAACACAAGATTTATGGAATGGTTAAAAGTGCATGAAAATGGCTAATTTACTCACTCTGAGTTCTCAAAAAGTGTTTCTTCACCCCGGGAAGTTAATTAAATACCATTTGGAGGCATTTAATGTTCGAGCAGAAACGGCTGATTTTCGACAAAAGAGATAACACCCCCCCCATTAAGTCATGCTTCAGAAATGTGGAAAATGGTCCGTTTTCAAATGTTTTATTTTGGAACGTCAGTTCACATTTGTAGGTGGATCATCAGTGTTAGAGCTAAAATTAGCATGTTTATAGTGATGTTCATGCTTCCAGGGGCTCGGGAAGTGAATTAAATACTATTTGGAGGCATTTAATGTTCAATCAAAAACAGCTGATTTTTGACAAAAGAGATAACACCCCCCCATTACGTCATGCTTCAGAAATGTGGAAAATGGTCCGTTTTAAAATGTTTTATTTTTGAACGTCAGTTCACATTTGTAGGTGGATCATCAGTGTTAGAGCTAAAATTAGCATGTTTAAAGTGATTTTCATGCTTCCAGGGGCCCTAAACAGAAGATGTATGGAATGGTTAAAAGTGCATGAAAATGGCCAATTTACTCACTCTGAGTTCTCAAAAAGGGTTTCTTCACCCCGGGAAGTTAATTAAATACCATTTGGAGGCATTTAATGTTCGAGCAAAAACGGCTGATTTTCGACAAAAGAGATAACACCCCCCCATTACGTCATGCTTCAGAAATGTGGAAAATGGTCCGTTTTCAAATGTTTTATTTTTGAACGTCAGTTCACATTTGTAGGTGGATCAACAGTGTTAGAGCTAAAATTAGCATGTTTAAAGTGATTTTCATGCTTCCAGGGGCTCGGGAAGTGAATTAAATACTATTTGGAGGCATTTAATGTTCAAGCAAAAACAGCTGATTTTTGACAAAAGAGATAACACCCCCCCATTACGTCATGCTTCAGAAATGTGGAAAATGGTCCGTTTTCAAATGTTTTATTTTTGAAAGTCAGTTCACATTTGTAGGTGGATCATCAGTGTTAGAGCTAAAATTAGCATGTTTAAAGTGATTTTCATGCTTCCAGGGGCCCTAAACACAAGATTTATGGAATGGTTAAAAGTGCATGAAAATGGCCAATTTACTCACTCTGAGTTCTCAAAAAGGGTTTCTTCACCCCGGGAAGTTAATTAAATACCATTTGGAGGCATTTAATGTTCGAGCAAAAACTGCTGATTTTCGACAAAAGAGATAACACCCCCCCATTACGTCATGCTTCAGAAATGTGGAAAATGGTCCGTTTTCAAATGTTTTATTTTTGAACGTCAGTTCACATTTGTAGGTGGATCAACAGTGTTAGAGCTAAAATTAGCATGTTTAAAGTGATTTTCATGCTTCCAGGGGCTCGGGAAGTGAATTAAATACTATTTGGAGGCATTTAATGTTCAAGCAAAAACAGCTGATTTTTGACAAAAGAGATAACACCCCCCCATTACGTCATGCTTCAGAAATGTGGAAAATGGTCCGTTTTCAAATGTTTTATTTTTGAAAGTCAGTTCACATTTGTAGGTGGATCATCAGTGTTAGAGCTAAAATTAGCATGTTTAAAGTGATTTTCATGCTTCCAGGGGCCCTAAACACAAGATTTATGGAATGGTTAAAAGTGCATGAAAATGGCCAATTTACTCACTCTGAGTTCTCAAAAAGGGTTTCTTCACCCCGGGAAGTTAATTAAATACCATTTGGAGGCATTTAATGTTCGAGCAAAAACTGCTGATTTTCGACAAAAGAGATAACACCCCCCCATTACGTCATGCTTCAGAAATGTGGAAAATGGTCCGTTTTCAAATGTTTTATTTTTGAACGTCAGTTCACATTTGTAGGTGGATCATCAGTGTTAGAGCTAAAATTAGCATGTTTAAAGTGATTTTCATGCTTCCAGGGGCTCGGGAAGTGAATTAAATACTATTTGGAGGCATTTAATGTTCAAGCAAAAACAGCTGATTTTTGACAAAAGAGATAACACCCCCCCATTACGTCATGCTTCAGAAATGTGGAAAATGGTCCGTTTTCAAATGTTTTATTTTTGAACGTCAGTTCACATTTGTAGGTGGATCATCAGTGTTAGAGCTAAAATTAGCATGTTTAAAGTGATTTTCATGCTTTCAGGGGCCCTAAACACAAGATTTATGGAATGGTTAAAAGTGCATGAAAATGGCCAATTTACTCACTCTGAGTTCTCAAAAAGGGTTTCTTCACCCCGGGAAGTTAATTAAATACCATTTGGAGGCATTTAATGTTCGAGCAAAAACGGCTGATTTTCGACAAAAGAGATAACACCCCCCCATTACGTCATGCTTCAGAAATGTGGAAAATGGTCCGTTTTCAAATGTTTTATTTTTGAACGTCAGTTCACATTTGTAGGTGGATCATCAGTGTTAGAGCTAAAATTAGCATGTTTAAAGTGATTTTCATGCTTCCAGGGGCTCGGGAAGTGAATTAAATACTATTTGGAGGCATTTAATGTTCAAGCAAAAACAGCTGATTTTTGACAAAAGAGACAACACCCCCCCATTACGTCATGCTTCAGAAATGTGGAAAATGGTCCGTTTTCAAATGTTTTATTTTTGAACGTCAGTTCACATTTGTAGGTGGATCATCAGTGTTAGAGCTAAAATTAGCATGTTTAAAGTGATTTTCATGCTTCCAGGGGCTCGGGAAGTGAATTAAATACTATTTGGAGGCATTTAATGTTCAATCAAAAACATCTGATTTTTGACAAAAGAGATAACACCCCCCCATTACGTCATGCTTAAGAAATGTGGAAAATGGTCCGTTTTCAAATGTTTTATTTTTGAACGTCAGTTCACATTTGTAGGTGGATCATCAGTGTTAGAGCTAAAATTAGCATGTTTAAAGTGATTTTCATGCTTCCAGGGGCCCTAAACACAAGATTTATGGAATGGTTAAAAGTGCATGAAAATGGCCAATTTACTCACTCTGAGTTCTCAAAAAGGGTTTCTTCACCCCGGGAAGTTAATTAAATACCATTTGAAGGCATTTAATGTTCGAGCAAAAACGGCTGATTTTCGACAAAAGAGATAACACCCCCCCATTACGTCATGCTTCAGAAATGTGGAAAATGGTCCGTTTTCAAATGTTTTATTTTTGAACATCAGTTCACATTTGTAGGTGGATCATCAGTGTTAGAGCTAAAATTAGCATGTTTAAAGTGATTTTCATGCTTCCAGGGGCTCGGGAAGTGAATTAAATACTATTTGGAGGCATTTAATGTTCAATCAAAAACAGCTGATTTTTGACAAAAGAGATAACACCCCCCCCCATTACGTCATGCTTCAGAAATGTGGAAAATGGTCCGTTTTCAAATGTTTTATTTTTTAACGTCAGTTCACATTTGTAGGTGGATCATCAGTGTTGGAGCTAAAATTAGCATGTTTAAAGTGATTTTCATGCTTCCAGGGGCCCTAAACACAAGATTTATGGAATGGTTAAAAGTGCATGAAAATGGCCAATTTACTCACTCTGAGTTCTCAAAAAGGGTTTCTTCACCCCGGGAAGTTAATTAAATACCATTTGGAGGCATTTAATGTTCGAGCAAAAACGGCTGATTTTCGACAAAAGAGATAACACCCCCCCATTACGTCATGCTTCAGAAATGTGGAAAATGGTCCGTTTTCAAATGTTTTATTTTTGAACGTCAGTTCACATTTGTAGGTGGATCATCAGTGTTAGAGCTAAAATTAGCATGTTTAAAGTGATTTCCATGCTTCCAGGGGCTCGGGAAGGAGTTAAATACTATTTGGAGGCATTTAATGTTCAAGCAAAAACAGCTGATTTTTGACAAAAGAGATAACACCCCCCCATTACGTCATGCTTCAGAAATGTGGAAAATGGTCCGTTTTCAAATGTTTTATTTTTGAACGTCAGTTCACATTTGTAGGTGGATCATCAGTGTTAGAGCTAAAATTAGCATGTTTAAAGTGATTTTCATGCTTCCAGGGGCCCTAAACACAAGATTTATGGAATGGTTAAAAGTGCATGAAAATGGCCAATTTACTCACTCTGAGTTCTCAAAAAGAGTTTCTTCACCCCGGGAAGTTAATTAAATACCATTTGGAGGCATTTAATGTTCGAGCAAAAACGGCTGATTTTCGACAAAAGAGATAACACCCTCCCCATTACGTCATGCTTCAGAAATGTGGAAAATGGTCTGTTTTAAAATGTTTTATTTTTGAATGTCAGTTCACATTTGTAGGTGGATCATCAGTGTTGGAGCTAAAATTAGCATGTTTAAAGTGATTTTCATGCTTCCAGGGGCTCGGGAAGTGAATTAAATACTATTTGGAGGCATTTAATGTTCAAGCAAAAACAGCTGATTTTTGACAAAAGAGATAACACCCCCCCATTACGTCATGCTTCAGAAATGTGGAAAATGGTCCGTTTTCAAATGTTTTATTTTTGAACGTCAGTTCACATTTGTAGGTGGATCATCAGTGTTAGAGCTAAAATTAGCATGTTTAAAGTGATTTTCATGCTTCCAGGGGCCCTAAACACAAGATTTATGGAATGGTTAAAAGTGCATGAAAATGGCCAATTTACTCACTCTGAGTTCTCAAAAAGGGTTTCTTCACCCCGGGAAGTTAATTAAATACCATTTGGAGGCATTTAATGTTCGAGCAAAAACGGCTGATTTTCGACAAAAGAGATAACACCCCCCCATTACGTCATGCTTCAGAAATGTGGAAAATGGTCCGTTTTCAAATGTTTTATTTTTGAACGTCAGTTCACATTTGTAGGTGGATCATCAGTGTTAGAGCTAAAATTAGCATGTTTAAAGTGATTTTCATGCTTCCAGGGGCTCGGGAAGTGAATTAAATACTATTTGGAGGCATTTAATGTTCAAGCAAAAACAGCTGATTTTTGACAAAAGAGATAACACCCCCCCATTACGTCATGCTTCAGAAATGTGGAAAATGGTCCGTTTTCAAATGTTTTATTTTTGAACGTCAGTTCACATTTGTAGGTGGATCATCAGTGTTAGAGCTAAAATTAGCATGTTTAAAGTGATTTTCATGCTTCCAGGGGCCCTAAACACAAGATTTATGGAATGGTTAAAAGTGCATGAAAATGGCCAATTTACTCACTCTGAGTTCTCAAAAAGGGTTTCTTCACCCCGGGAAGTTAATTAAATACCATTTGGAGGCATTTGATGTTCGAGCAAAAACTGCTGATTTTCGACAAAAGAGATAACACCCCCCCATTACGTCATGCTTCAGAAATGTGGAAAATGGTCCGTTTTCAAATGTTTTATTTTTGAACGTCAGTTCACATTTGTAGGTGGATCATCAGTGTTAGAGCTAAAATTAGCATGTTTAAAGTGATTTTCATGCTTCCAGGGGCACGGGAAGTGAATTAAATACTATTTGGAGGCATTTAATGTTCAAGCAAAAACAGCTGATTTTTGACAAAAGAGATAACACCCCCCCATTACGTCATGCTTCAGAAATGTGGAAAATGGTCCGTTTTCAAATGTTTTATTTTTGAACGTCAGTTCACATTTGTAGGTGGATCATCAGTGTTAGAGCTAAAATTAGCATTTTTAAAGTGATTTTCATGCTTCCAGGGGCCCTAAACACAAGATTTATGGAATGGTTAAAAGTGCATGAAAATGGCCAATTTACTCACTCTGAGTTCTCAAAAAGGGTTTCTTCACCCCGGGAAGTTAATTAAATACCATTTGGAGGCATTTAATGTTCAAGCAAAAACGGCTGATTTTCGACAAAAGAGATAACACCCCCCCATTACGTCATGCTTCAGAAATGTGGAAAATTGTCCGTTTTCAAATGTTTTATTTTTGAACATCAGTTCACATTTGTAGGTGGATCATCAGTGTTAGAGCTAAAATTAGCATGTTTAAAGTGATTTTCATGCTTCCAGGGGCCCTAAACACAAGATTTATGGAATGGTTAAAAGTGCATGAAAATGGCCAATTTACTCACTCTGAGTTCTCAAAAAGGGTTTCTTCACCCCGGGAAGTTAATTAAATACCATTTGGAGGCATTTAATGTTCGAGCAAAAACGGCTGATTTTCGACAAAAGAGATAACACCCCCCATTACGTCATGCTTCAGAAATGTGGAAAATGGTCCGTTTTCAAATGTTTTATTTTTGAACGTCAGTTCACATTTGTAGGTGGATCATCAGTGTTAGAGCTAAAATTAGCATGTTTAAAGTGATTTTCATGCTTCCAGGGGCCCTAAACACAAGATTTATGGAATGGTTAAAAGTGCATGAAAATGGCCAATTTACTCACTCTGAGTTCTCAAAAAGGGTTTCTTCACCCCGGGAAGTTAATTAAATACCATTTGGAGGCATTTAATGTTCGAGCAAAAACGGCTGATTTTCGACAAAAGAGATAACACCCCCCCATTACGTCATGCTTCAGAAATGTGGAAAATGGTCCGTTTTCAAATGTTTTATTTTTGAACATCAGTTCACATTTGTAGGTGGATCATCAGTGTTAGAGCTAAAATTAGCATGTTTAAAGTGATTTCCATGCTTCCAGGGGCTCGGGAAGGAGTTAAATACTATTTGGAGGCATTTAATGTTCAATCAAAAACAGCTGATTTTTGACAAAAGAGATAACACCCCCCCATTACGTCATGCTTCAGAAATGTGGAAAATGGTCCGTTTTCAAATGTTTTATTTTTTAACGTCAGTTCACATTTGTAGGTGGATCATCAGTGTTAGAGCTAAAATTAGCATGTTTAAAGTGATTTTCATGCTTCCAGGGGCCCTAAACACAAGATTTATGGAATGGTTAAAAGTGCATGAAAATGGCCAATTTACTCACTCTGAGTTCTCAAAAAGAGTTTCTTCACCCCGGGAAGTTAATTAAATACCATTTGGAGGCATTTAATGTTCGAGCAAAAACGGCTGATTTTCGACAAAAGAGATAACACCCTCCCCATTACGTCATGCTTCAGAAATGTGGAAAATGGTCTGTTTTAAAATGTTTTATTTTTGAATGTCAGTTCACATTTGTAGGTGGATCATCAGTGTTGGAGCTAAAATTAGCATGTTTAAAGTGATTTTCATGCTTCCAGGGGCCCTAAACACTAGATTTATGGAATGGTTAAAAGTGCATGAAAATGGCCAATTTACTCACTCTGAGTTCTCAAAAAGGGTTTCTTCACCCCGGGAAGTTAATTAAATACCATTTGGAGGCATTTAATGTTCGAGCAAAAACGGCTGATTTTCGACAAAAGAGATAACACCCCCCATTACGTCATGATTCAGAAATGTGGAAAATGGTCCGTTTTCAAATGTTTTATTTTTGAACGTCAGTTCACATTTGTAGGTGGATCATCAGTGTTAGAGCTAAAATTAGCATGTTTAAAGTGATTTTCATGCTTCCAGGGGCTTGGGAAGTGAATTAAATACTATTTGGAGGCATTTATTGTTCAAGCAAAAACAGCTGATTTTTGACAAAAGAGATAACCCCCCCCCCCCATTACGTCATGCTTCAGAAATGTGGAAAATGGTCCGTTTTCAAATGTTTTATTTTTAAACGTCAGTTCACATTTGTAGGTGGATCATCAGTGTTAGAGCTAACATTAGCATGTTTAAAGTGATTTTCATGCTTCCAGGGGCCCTAAACACAAGATTTATGGAATGGTTAAAAGTGCATGAAAATGGCCAATTTACTCACTCTGAGTTCTCAAAAAGGGTTTCTTCGCCCCGGGAAGTTAATTAAATACAATTTGGAGGCATTTAATGTTCGAGCAAAAACGGCAGATTTTCGACAAAAGAGATAACACCCCCCCATTACGTCATGCTTCAGAAATGTGGAAAATGGTCCGTTTTCAAATGTTTTATTTTTGAACGTCAGTTCACATTTGTAGGTGGATCATCAGTGTTAGAGCTAAAATTAGCATGTTTAAAGTGATTTTCATGCTTCCAGGGGCTCGGGAAGTGAATTAAATACTATTTGGAGGCATTTAATTTTCAATCAAAAACAGCTGATTTTTGACAAAAGAGATAACACCCCCCCATTACGTCATGCTTCAGAAATGTGGAAAATGGTCCGTTTTCAAATGTTTTATTTTTGAACGTCAGTTCACATTTGTAGGTGGATCATCAGTGTTAGAGCTAAAATTAGCATGTTTAAAGTGATTTTCATGCTTCCAGGGGCCCTAAACACAAGATTTATGGAATGGTTAAAAGTGCATGAAAATGGCCAATTTACTCACTCTGAGTTCTCAAAAAGGGTTTCTTCACCCCGGGAAGTTAATTAAATACCATTTGGAGGCATTTAATGTTCGAGCAAAAACTGCTGATTTTCGACAAAAGAGATAACACCCCCCCATTACGTCATGCTTCAGAAATGTGGAAAATGGTCCGTTTTCAAATGTTTTATTTTTGAACGTCAGTTCACATTTGTAGGTGGATCATCAGTGTTACAGCTAAAATTAGCATGTTTAAAGTGATTTTCATGCTTCCAGGGGCTCGGGAAGTGAATTAAATACTATTTGGAGGCATTTAATGTTCAAGCAAAAACAGCTGATTTTTGACAAAAGAGATAACACCCCCCCATTACGTCATGCTTCAGAAATGTGGAAAATGGTCCGTTTTCAAATGTTTTATTTTTGAACGTCAGTTCACATTTGTAGGTGGATCATCAGTGTTAGAGCTAAAATTAGCATGTTTAAAGTGATTTTCATGCTTCCAGGGGCCCTAAACACAAGATTTATGGAATGGTTAAAAGTGCATGAAAATGGCCAATTTACTCACTCTGAGTTCTCAAAAAGGGTTTCTTCAACCCGGGAAGTTAATTTAATACCATTTGGAGGCATTTAATGTTCGAGCAAAAACGGCTGATTTTCGACAAAAGAGATAACACCCCCCCATTACGTCATGCTTCAGAAATGTGGAAAATGGTCCGTTTTCAAATGTTTTATTTTTGAACATCAGTTCACATTTGTAGGTGGATCATCAGTGTTAGAGCTAAAATTAGCATGTTTAAAGTGATTTTCATGCTTCCAGGGGCCCTAAACACAAGATTTATGGAATGGTTAAAAGTGCATGAAAATGGCCAATTTACTCACTCTGAGTTCTCAAAAAGGGTTTCTTCACCCCGGGAAGTTAATTAAATACCATTTGGAGGCATTTAATGTTCGAGCAAAAACGGCTGATTTTCGACAAAAGAGATAACACCCCCCCATTACGTCATGCTTCTGAAATGTGGAAAATGGTCCGTTTTCAAATGTTTTATTTTTGAACGTCAGTTCACATTTGTAGGTGGATCATCAGTGTTAGAGCTAAAATTAGCATGTTTAAAGTGATTTTCATGCTTCCAGGGGCTCGGGAAGTGAATTAAATACTATTTGGAGGCATTTAATGTTCAATCAAAAACAGCTGATTTTTGACAAAAGAGATAACACCCCCCCATTACGTCATGCTTCAGAAATGTGGAAAATGGTCCGTTTTCAAATGTTTTATTTTTGAACGTCAGTTCACATTTGTAGGTGGATCATCAGTGTTAGAGCTAAAATTAGCATGTTTAAAGTGATTTTCATGCTTCCAGGGGCCCTAAACACAAGATTTATGGAATGGTTAAAAGTGCATGAAAATGGCCAATTTACTCACTCTGAGTTCTCAAAAAGGGTTTCTTCACCCCGGGAAGTTAATTAAATACCATTTGGAGGCATTTAATGTTCGAGCAAAAACTGCTGATTTTCGACAAAAGAGATAACACCCCCCCATTACGTCATGCTTCAGAAATGTGGAAAATGGTCCGTTTTCAAATGTTTTATTTTTGAACGTCAGTTCACATTTGTAGGTGGATCATCAGTGTTAGAGCTAAAATTAGCATGTTTAAAGTGATTTTCATGCTTCCAGGGGCACGGGAAGTGAATTAAATACTATTTGGAGGCATTTAATGTTCAAGCAAAAACAGCTGATTTTTGACAAAAGAGATAACACCCCCCCATTACGTCATGCTTCAGAAATGTGGAAAATGGTCCGTTTTCAAATGTTTTATTTTTGAACGTCAGTTCACATTTGTCGGTGGATCATCAGTGTTAGAGCTAAAATTAGCATTTTTAAAGTGATTTTCATGCTTCCAGGGGCCCTAAACACAAGATTTATGGAATGGTTAAAAGTGCATGAAAATGGCCAATTTACTCACTCTGAGTTCTCAAAAAGGGTTTCTTCACCCCGGGAAGTTAATTAAATACCATTTGGAGGCATTTAATGTTCAAGCAAAAACGGCTGATTTTCGACAAAAGAGATAACACCCCCCCATTACGTCATGCTTCAGAAATGTGGAAAATTGTCCGTTTTCAAATGTTTTATTTTTGAACATCAGTTCACATTTGTAGGTGGATCATCAGTGTTAGAGCTAAAATTAGCATGTTTAAAGTGATTTTCATGCTTCCAGGGGCCCTAAACACAAGATTTATGGAATGGTTAAAAGTGCATGAAAATGGCCAATTTACTCACTCTGAGTTCTCAAAAAGGGTTTCTTCACCCCGGGAAGTTAATTAAATACCATTTGGAGGCATTTAATGTTCGAGCAAAAACGGCTGATTTTCGACAAAAGAGATAACACCCCCCATTACGTCATGCTTCAGAAATGTGGAAAATGGTCCGTTTTCAAATGTTTTATTTTTGAACGTCAGTTCACATTTGTAGGTGGATCATCAGTGTTAGAGCTAAAATTAGCATGTTTAAAGTGATTTTCATGCTTCCAGGGGCCCTAAACACAAGATTTATGGAATGGTTAAAAGTGCATGAAAATGGCCAATTTACTCACTCTGAGTTCTCAAAAAGGGTTTCTTCCCCCCGGGAAGTTAATTAAATACCATTTGGAGGCATTTAATGTTCGAGCAAAAACGGCTGATTTTCGACAAAAGAGATAACACCCCCCCATTACGTCATGCTTCAGAAATGTGGAAAATGGTCCGTTTTCAAATGTTTTATTTTTGAACATCAGTTCACATTTGTAGGTGGATCATCAGTGTTAGAGCTAAAATTAGCATGTTTAAAGTGATTTCCATGCTTCCAGGGGCTCGGGAAGGAGTTAAATACTATTTGGAGGCATTTAATGTTCAATCAAAAACAGCTGATTTTTGACAAAAGAGATAACACCCCCCCATTACGTCATGCTTCAGAAATGTGGAAAATGGTCCGTTTTCAAATGTTTTATTTTTTAACGTCAGTTCACATTTGTAGGTGGATCATCAGTGTTAGAGCTAAAATTAGCATGTTTAAAGTGATTTTCATGCTTCCAGGGGCCCTAAACACAAGATTTATGGAATGGTTAAAAGTGCATGAAAATGGCCAATTTACTCACTCTGAGTTCTCAAAAAGAGTTTCTTCACCCCGGGAAGTTAATTAAATACCATTTGGAGGCATTTAATGTTCGAGCAAAAACGGCTGATTTTCGACAAAAGAGATAACACCCTCCCCATTACGTCATGCTTCAGAAATGTGGAAAATGGTCTGTTTTAAAATGTTTTATTTTTGAATGTCAGTTCACATTTGTAGGTGGATCATCAGTGTTGGAGCTAAAATTAGCATGTTTAAAGTGATTTTCATGCTTCCAGGGGCCCTAAACACTAGATTTATGGAATGGTTAAAAGTGCATGAAAATGGCCAATTTACTCACTCTGAGTTCTCAAAAAGGGTTTCTTCACCCCGGGAAGTTAATTAAATACCATTTGGAGGCATTTAATGTTCGAGCAAAAACGGCTGATTTTCGACAAAAGAGATAACACCCCCCATTACGTCATGATTCAGAAATGTGGAAAATGGTCCGTTTTCAAATGTTTTATTTTTGAACGTCAGTTCACATTTGTAGGTGGATCATCAGTGTTAGAGCTAAAATTAGCATGTTTAAAGTGATTTTCATGCTTCCAGGGGCTTGGGAAGTGAATTAAATACTATTTGGAGGCATTTATTGTTCAAGCAAAAACAGCTGATTTTTGACAAAAGAGATAACCCCCCCCCCCATTACGTCATGCTTCAGAAATGTGGAAAATGGTCCGTTTTCAAAATGTTTTATTTTTAAACGTCAGTTCACATTTGTAGGTGGATCATCAGTGTTAGAGCTAACATTAGCATGTTTAAAGTGATTTTCATGCTTCCAGGGGCCCTAAACACAAGATTTATGGAATGGTTAAAAGTGCATGAAAATGGCCAATTTACTCACTCTGAGTTCTCAAAAAGGGTTTCTTCGCCCCGGGAAGTTAATTAAATACAATTTGGAGGCATTTAATGTTCGAGCAAAAACGGCTGATTTTCGACAAAAGAGATAACACCCCCCCATTACGTCATGCTTCAGAAATGTGGAAAATGGTCCGTTTTCAAATGTTTTATTTTTGAACGTCAGTTCACATTTGTAGGTGGATCATCAGTGTTAGAGCTAAAATTAGCATGTTTAAAGTGATTTTCATGCTTCCAGGGGCTCGGGAAGTGAATTAAATACTATTTGGAGGCATTTAATTTTCAATCAAAAACAGCTGATTTTTGACAAAAGAGATAACACCCCCCCATTACGTCATGCTTCAGAAATGTGGAAAATGGTCCGTTTTCAAATGTTTTATTTTTGAACGTCAGTTCACATTTGTAGGTGGATCATCAGTGTTAGAGCTAAAATTAGCATGTTTAAAGTGATTTTCATGCTTCCAGGGGCCCTAAACACAAGATTTATGGAATGGTTAAAAGTGCATGAAAATGGCCAATTTACTCACTCTGAGTTCTCAAAAAGGGTTTCTTCACCCCGGGAAGTTAATTAAATACCATTTGGAGGCATTTAATGTTCGAGCAAAAACTGCTGATTTTCGACAAAAGAGATAACACCCCCCCATTACGTCATGCTTCAGAAATGTGGAAAATGGTCCGTTTTCAAATGTTTTATTTTTGAACGTCAGTTCACATTTGTAGGTGGATCATCAGTGTTACAGCTAAAATTAGCATGTTTAAAGTGATTTTCATGCTTCCAGGGGCTCGGGAAGTGAATTAAATACTATTTGGAGGCATTTAATGTTCAAGCAAAAACAGCTGATTTTTGACAAAAGAGATAACACCCCCCCATTACGTCATGCTTCAGAAATGTGGAAAATGGTCCGTTTTCAAATGTTTTATTTTTGAACGTCAGTTCACATTTGTAGGTGGATCATCAGTGTTAGAGCTAAAATTAGCATGTTTAAAGTGATTTTCATGCTTCCAGGGGCCCTAAACACAAGATTTATGGAATGGTTAAAAGTGCATGAAAATGGCCAATTTACTCACTCTGAGTTCTCAAAAAGGGTTTCTTCAACCCGGGAAGTTAATTAAATACCATTTGGAGGCATTTAATGTTCGAGCAAAAACGGCTGATTTTCGACAAAAGAGATAACACCCCCCCATTACGTCATGCTTCAGAAATGTGGAAAATGGTCCGTTTTCAAATGTTTTATTTTTGAACATCAGTTCACATTTGTAGGTGGATCATCAGTGTTAGAGCTAAAATTAGCATGTTTAAAGTGATTTTCATGCTTCCAGGGGCCCTAAACACAAGATTTATGGAATGGTTAAAAGTGCATGAAAATGGCCAATTTACTCACTCTGAGTTCTCAAAAAGGGTTTCTTCACCCCGGGAAGTTAATTAAATACCATTTGGAGGCATTTAATGTTCGAGCAAAAACGGCTGATTTTCGACAAAAGAGATAACACCCCCCCATTACGTCATGCTTCTGAAATGTGGAAAATGGTCCGTTTTCAAATGTTTTATTTTTGAACGTCAGTTCACATTTGTAGGTGGATCATCAGTGTTAGAGCTAAAATTAGCATGTTTAAAGTGATTTTCATGCTTCCAGGGGCTCGGGAAGTGAATTAAATACTATTTGGAGGCATTTAATGTTCAATCAAAAACAGCTGATTTTTGACAAAAGAGATAACACCCCCCCATTACGTCATGCTTCAGAAATGTGGAAAATGGTCCGTTTTCAAATGTTTTATTTTTGAACGTCAGTTCACATTTGTAGGTGGATCATCAGTGTTAGAGCTAAAATTAGCATGTTTAAAGTGATTTTCATGCTTCCAGGGGCCCTAAACACAAGATTTATGGAATGGTTAAAAGTGCATGAAAATGGCCAATTTACTCACTCTGAGTTCTCAAAAAGGGTTTCTTCACCCCGGGAAGTTAATTAAATACCATTTGGAGGCATTTAATGTTCGAGCAAAAACTGCTGATTTTCGACAAAAGAGATAACACCCCCCCCATTACGTCATGCTTCAGAAATGTGGAAAATGGTCCGTTTTCAAATGTTTTATTTTTGAACGTCAGTTCACATTTGTAGGTGGATCATCAGTGTTAGAGCTAAAATTAGCATGTTTAAAGTGATTTTCATGCTTCCAGGGGCACGGGAAGTGAATTAAATACTATTTGGAGGCATTTAATGTTCAAGCAAAAACAGCTGATTTTTGACAAAAGAGATAACACCCCCCCATTAGGTCATGCTTCAGAAATGTGGAAAATGGTCCGTTTTCAAATGTTTTATTTTTGAACGTCAGTTCACATTTGTAGGTGGATCATCAGTGTTAGAGCTAAAATTAGCATTTTTAAAGTGATTTTCATGCTTCCAGGGGCCCTAAACACAAAGATTTATGGAATGGTTAAAAGTGCATGAAAATGGCCAATTTACTCACTCTGAGTTCTCAAAAAGGGTTTCTTCACCCCGGGAAGTTAATTAAATACCATTTGGAGGCATTTAATGTTCAAGCAAAAACGGCTGATTTTCGACAAAAGAGATAACACCCCCCCATTACGTCATGCTTCAGAAATGTGGAAAATTGTCCGTTTTCAAATGTTTTATTTTTGAACATCAGTTCACATTTGTAGGTGGATCATCAGTGTTAGAGCTAAAATTAGCATGTTTAAAGTGATTTTCATGCTTCCAGGGGCCCTAAACACAAGATTTATGGAATGGTTAAAAGTGCATGAAAATGGCCAATTTACTCACTCTGAGTTCTCAAAAAGGGTTTCTTCACCCCGGGAAGTTAATTAAATACCATTTGGAGGCATTTAATGTTCGAGCAAAAACGGCTGATTTTCGACAAAAGAGATAACACCCCCCATTACGTCATGCTTCAGAAATGTGGAAAATGGTCCGTTTTCAAATGTTTTATTTTTGAACGTCAGTTCACATTTGTAGGTGGATCATCAGTGTTAGAGCTAAAATTAGCATGTTTAAAGTGATTTTCATGCTTCCAGGGGCCCTAAACACAAGATTTATGGAATGGTTAAAAGTGCATGAAAATGGCCAATTTACTCACTCTGAGTTCTCAAAAAGGGTTTCTTCACCCCGGGAAGTTAATTAAATACCATTTGGAGGCATTTAATGTTCGAGCAAAAACGGCTGATTTTCGACAAAGAGATAACACCCCCCCATTACGTCATGCTTCAGAAATGTGGAAAATGGTCCGTTTTCAAATGTTTTATTTTTGAACATCAGTTCACATTTGTAGGTGGATCATCAGTGTTAGAGCTAAAATTAGCATGTTTAAAGTGATTTCCATGCTTCCAGGGGCTCGGGAAGGAGTTAAATACTATTTGGAGGCATTTAATGTTCAATCAAAAACAGCTGATTTTTGACAAAAGAGATAACACCCCCCCATTACGTCATGCTTCAGAAATGTGGAAAATGGTCCGTTTTCAAATGTTTTATTTTTTAACGTCAGTTCACATTTGTAGGTGGATCATCAGTGTTAGAGCTAAAATTAGCATGTTTAAAGTGATTTTCATGCTTCCAGGGGCCCTAAACACAAGATTTATGGAATGGTTAAAAGTGCATGAAAATGGCCAATTTACTCACTCTGAGTTCTCAAAAAGAGTTTCTTCACCCCGGGAAGTTAATTAAATACCATTTGGAGGCATTTAATGTTCGAGCAAAAACGGCTGATTTTCGACAAAAGAGATAACACCCTCCCCATTACGTCATGCTTCAGAAATGTGGAAAATGGTCTGTTTTAAAATGTTTTATTTTTGAATGTCAGTTCACATTTGTAGGTGGATCATCAGTGTTGGAGCTAAAATTAGCATGTTTAAAGTGATTTTCATGCTTCCAGGGGCCCTAAACACTAGATTTATGGAATGGTTAAAAGTGCATGAAAATGGCCAATTTACTCACTCTGAGTTCTCAAAAAGGGTTTCTTCACCCCGGGAAGTTAATTAAATACCATTTGGAGGCATTTAATGTTCGAGCAAAAACGGCTGATTTTCGACAAAAGAGATAACACCCCCCATTACGTCATGATTCAGAAATGTGGAAAATGGTCCGTTTTCAAATGTTTTATTTTTGAACGTCAGTTCACATTTGTAGGTGGATCATCAGTGTTAGAGCTAAAATTAGCATGTTTAAAGTGATTTTCATGCTTCCAGGGGCTTGGGAAGTGAATTAAATACTATTTGGAGGCATTTATTGTTCAAGCAAAAACAGCTGATTTTTGACAAAAGAGATAACCCCCCCCCCCCATTACGTCATGCTTCAGAAATGTGGAAAATGGTCCGTTTTCAAATGTTTTATTTTTAAACGTCAGTTCACATTTGTAGGTGGATCATCAGTGTTAGAGCTAACATTAGCATGTTTAAAGTGATTTTCATGCTTCCAGGGGCCCTAAACACAAGATTTATGGAATGGTTAAAAGTGCATGAAAATGGCCAATTTACTCACTCTGAGTTCTCAAAAAGGGTTTCTTCGCCCCGGGAAGTTAATTAAATACAATTTGGAGGCATTTAATGTTCGAGCAAAAACGGCTGATTTTCGACAAAAGAGATAACACCCCCCCATTACGTCATGCTTCAGAAATGTGGAAAATGGTCCGTTTTCAAATGTTTTATTTTTGAACGTCAGTTCACATTTGTAGGTGGATCATCAGTGTTAGAGCTAAAATTAGCATGTTTAAAGTGATTTTCATGCTTCCAGGGGCTCGGGAAGTGAATTAAATACTATTTGGAGGCATTTAATTTTCAATCAAAAACAGCTGATTTTTGACAAAAGAGATAACACCCCCCCATTACGTCATGCTTCAGAAATGTGGAAAATGGTCCGTTTTCAAATGTTTTATTTTTGAACGTCAGTTCACATTTGTAGGTGGATCATCAGTGTTAGAGCTAAATTAGCATGTTTAAAGTGATTTTCATGCTTCCAGGGGCCCTAAACACAAGATTTATGGAATGGTTAAAAGTGCATGAAAATGGCCAATTTACTCACTCTGAGTTCTCAAAAAGGGTTTCTTCACCCCGGGAAGTTAATTAAATACCATTTGGAGGCATTTAATGTTCGAGCAAAAACTGCTGATTTTCGACAAAAGAGATAACACCCCCCCATTACGTCATGCTTCAGAAATGTGGAAAATGGTCCGTTTTCAAATGTTTTATTTTTGAACGTCAGTTCACATTTGTAGGTGGATCATCAGTGTTACAGCTAAAATTAGCATGTTTAAAGTGATTTTCATGCTTCCAGGGGCTCGGGAAGTGAATTAAATACTATTTGGAGGCATTTAATGTTCAAGCAAAAACAGCTGATTTTTGACAAAAGAGATAACACCCCCCCATTACGTCATGCTTCAGAAATGTGGAAAATGGTCCGTTTTCAAATGTTTTATTTTTGAACGTCAGTTCACATTTGTAGGTGGATCATCAGTGTTAGAGCTAAAATTAGCATGTTTAAAGTGATTTTCATGCTTCCAGGGGCCCTAAACACAAGATTTATGGAATGGTTAAAAGTGCATGAAAATGGCCAATTTACTCACTCTGAGTTCTCAAAAAGGGTTTCTTCAACCCGGGAAGTTAATTAAATACCATTTGGAGGCATTTAATGTTCGAGCAAAAACGGCTGATTTTCGACAAAAGAGATAACACCCCCCCATTACGTCATGCTTCAGAAATGTGGAAAATGGTCCGTTTTCAAATGTTTTATTTTTGAACATCAGTTCACATTTGTAGGTGGATCATCAGTGTTAGAGCTAAAATTAGCATGTTTAAAGTGATTTTCATGCTTCCAGGGGCCCTAAACACAAGATTTATGGAATGGTTAAAAGTGCATGAAAATGGCCAATTTACTCACTCTGAGTTCTCAAAAAGGATTTCTTCACCCCGGGAAGTTAATTAAATACCATTTGGAGGCATTTAATGTTCGAGCAAAAACGGCTGATTTTCGACAAAAGAGATAACACCCCCCCATTACGTCATGCTTCAGAAATGTGGAAAATGGTCCGTTTTCAAATGTTTTATTTTTGAACGTCAGTTCACATTTGTAGGTGGATCATCAGTGTTAGAGCTAAAATTAGCATGTTTAAAGTGATTTTCATGCTTCCAGGGGCCCTAAACACAAGATTTATGGAATGGTTAAAAGTGCATGAAAATGGCCAATTTACTCACTCTGAGTTCTCAAAAAGGGTTTCTTCACCCCGGGAAGTTAATTAAATACCATTTGGAGGCATTTAATGTTCGAGCAAAAACGGCTGATTTTCGACAAAAGAGATAACACCCCCCATTACGTCATGCTTCAGAAATGTGGAAAATGGTCTGTTTTCAAATGTTTTATTTTTGAACATCAGTTCACATTTGTAGGTGGATCATCAGTGTTAGAGCTAAAATTAGCATGTTTAAAGTGATTTCAATGCTTCCAGGGGCTCGGGAAGTGAATTAAATACTATTTGGAGGCATTTAATGTTCAATCAAAAACAGCTGATTTTTGACAAAAGAGATAACACCCCCCCATTACGTCATGCTTCAGAAATGTGGAAAATGGTCCGTTTTCAAATGTTTTATTTTTTAACGTCAGTTCACATTTGTAGGTGGATCATCAGTGTTAGAGCTAAAATTATCATGTTTAAAGTGATTTTCATGCTTCCAGGGGCCCTAAACACAAGATTTATGGAATGGTTAAAAGTGCATGAAAATGGCCAATTTACTCACTCTGAGTTCTCAAAAAGGGTTTCTTCACCCCAGGAAGTTAATTAAATACCATTTGGAGGCATTTAATGTTCGAGCAAAAACGGCTGATTTTCGACAAAAGAGATAACAACCCCCCATTACGTCATGCTTCAGAAATGTGGAAAATGGTCCGTTTTCAAATGTTTTATTTTTGAACGTCAGTTCACATTTGTAGGTGGATCATCAGTGTTAGAGCTAAAATTAGCATGTTTAAAGTGATTTTCATGCTTCCAGGGGCTCGGGAAGTGAATTAAATTTTATTTGGAGGCATTTAATGTTCAATCAAAAACATCTGATTTTTGACAAAAGAGATAACACCCCCCCATTACGTCATGCTTCAGAAATGTGGAAAATGGTCCGTTTTCAAATGTTTTATTTTTGAACGTCAGTTCACATTTGTAGGTGGATCATCAGTGTTAGAGCTAAAATTAGCATGTTTAAAGTGATTTTCATGCTTCCAGGGGCCCTAAACACAAGATTTATGGAATGGTTAAAAGTGCATGAAAATGGCCAATTTACTCACTCTGAGTTCTCAAAAAGTGTTTCTTCACCCCGGGAAGTTAATTAAATACCATTTGGAGGCATTTAATGTTTGAGCAGAAACGGCTGATTTTCGACAAAAGAGATAACACCCCCCCCATTAAGTCATGCTTCAGAAATGTGGAAAATGGTCTGTTTCCAAATGTTTTATTTTGGAACGTCAGTTCACATTTGTAGGTGGATCATCAGTGTTAGAGCTAAAATTAGCATGTTTATAGTGATGTTCATGCTTCCAGGGGCTCGGGAAGTGAGTTAAATACTATTTGGAGGCATTTTATGTTCAATCAAAAACAGCTGATTTTTGACAAAAGAGATAACACCCCCCCATTACGTCATGCTTCAGAAATGTGGAAAATGGTCCGTTTTAAAATGTTTTATTTTTGAATGTCAGTTCACATTTGTAGGTGGATCATCAGTGTTGGAGCTAAAATTAGCATGTTTAAAGTGATTTTCATGCTTCCAGGGGCCCTAAACACTAGATTTATGGAATGGTTAAAAGTGCATGAAAATGGCCAATTTACTCACTCTGAGTTCTCAAAAAGGGTTTCTTCACCCCGGGAAGTTAATTAAATACCATTTGGAGGCATTTAATGTTCGAGCAAAAATGGCTGATTTTCGACAAAAGAGATAACACCCCCCCATTACGTCATGCTTCAGAAATGTGGAAAATTGTCCGTTTTCAAATGTTTTATTTTTGAACATCAGTTCACATTTGTAGGTGGATCATCAGTGTTAGAGCTAAAATTAGCATGTTTAAAGTGATTTTCATGCTTCCAGGGGCCCTAAACACAAGATTTATGGAATGGTTAAAAGTGCATGAAAATGGCCAATTTACTCACTCTGAGTTCTCAAAAAGGGTTTCTTCACCCCGGGAAGTTAATTAAATACCATTTGAAGGCATTTAATGTTCGAGCAAAAACGGCTGATTTTCGACAAAAGAGATAACACCCCCCCATTACGTCATGCTTCAGAAATGTGGAAAATGGTCCGTTTTCAAATGTTTTATTTTTGAACGTCAGTTCACATTTGTAGGTGGATCATCAGTGTTAGAGCTAAAATTAGCATGTTTAAAGTGATTTTCATGCTTCCAGGGGCTCGGGAAGTGAATTAAATACTATTTGGAGGCATTTAATGTTCAATCAAAAACAGCTGATTTTTGACAAAAGAGATAACACCCCCCCATTACGTCATGCTTCAGAAATGTGGAAAATGGTCCGTTTTCAAATGTTTTATTTTTGAACGTCAGTTCACATTTGTAGGTGGATCATCAGTGTTAGAGCTAAAATTAGCATGTTTAAAGTGATTTTCATGCTTCCAGGGGCCCTAAACACAAGATTTATGGAATGGTTAAAAGTGCATGAAAATGGCCAATTTACTCACTCTGAGTTCTCAAAAAGGGTTTCTTCACCCCGGGAAGTTAATTAAATACTATTTGGAGGCATTTAATGTTCGAGCAAAAACGGCTGATTTTCGACAAAAGAGATAACACCCCCCCATTACGTCATGCTTCAGAAATGTGGAAAATGGTCCGTTTTCAAATGTTTTATTTTTGAACGTCAGTTCACATTTGTAGGTGGATCATCAGTGTTAGAGCTAAAATTAGCATGTTTAAAGTGATTTTCATGCTTCCAGGGGCTCGGGAAGTGAATTAAATACTATTTGGAGGCATTTAATGTTCAAGCAAAAACAGCTGATTTTTGACAAAAGAGATAACACCCCCCCATTACGTCATGCTTCAGAAATGTGGAAAATGGTCCGTTTTCAAATGTTTTATTTTTGAACGTCAGTTCACATTTGTAGGTGGATCATCAGTGTTAGAGCTAAAATTAGCATGTTTAAAGTGATTTTCATGCTTCCAGGGGCCCTAAACACAAGATTTATGGAATGGTTAAAAGTGCATGAAAATGGCCAATTTACTCACTCTGAGTTCTCAAAAAGGGTTTCTTCACCCCTGGAAGTTAATTAAATACCATTTGGAGGCATTTAATGTTCGAGCAAAAACGGCTGATTTTCGACAAAAGAGATAACACCCCCCCATTACGTGATGCTTCAGAAATGTGGAAAATGGTCCGTTTTCAAATGTTTTATTTTTGAACGTCAGTTCACATTTGTAGGTGGATCATCAGTGTTAGAGCTAAAATTAGCATGTTTAAAGTGATTTTCATGCTTCCAGGGGCTCGGGAAGTGAATTAAATACTATTTGGAGGCATTTAATGTTCAAGCAAAAACAGCTGATTTTTGACAAAAGAGACAACACCCCCCCATTACGTCATGCTTCAGAAATGTGGAAAATGGTCCGTTTTCAAATGTTTTATTTTTGAACGTCAGTTCACATTTGTAGGTGGATCATCAGTGTTAGAGCTAAAATTAGCATGTTTAAAGTGATTTTCATGCTTCCAGGGGCTCGGGAAGTGAATTAAATACTATTTGGAGGCATTTAATGTTCAATCAAAAACATCTGATTTTTGACAAAAGAGATAACACCCCCCCATTACGTCATGCTTAAGAAATGTGGAAAATGGTCCGTTTTCAAATGTTTTATTTTTGAACGTCAGTTCACATTTGTAGGTGGATCATCAGTGTTAGAGCTAAAATTAGCATGTTTAAAGTGATTTTCATGCTTCCAGGGGCCCTAAACACAAGATTTATGGAATGGTTAAAAGTGCATGAAAATGGCCAATTTACTCACTCTGAGTTCTCAAAAAGGGTTTCTTCACCCCGGGAAGTTAATTAAATACCATTTGAAGGCATTTAATGTTCGAGCAAAAACGGCTGATTTTCGACAAAAGAGATAACACCCCCCCATTACGTCATGCTTCAGAAATGTGGAAAATGGTCCGTTTTCAAATGTTTTATTTTTGAACATCAGTTCACATTTGTAGGTGGATCATCAGTGTTAGAGCTAAAATTAGCATGTTTAAAGTGATTTTCATGCTTCCAGGGGCTCGGGAAGTGAATTAAATACTATTTGGAGGCATTTAATGTTCAATCAAAAACAGCTGATTTTTGACAAAAGAGATAACACCCCCCCCATTACGTCATGCTTCAGAAATGTGGAAAATGGTCCGTTTTCAAATGTTTTATTTTTTAACGTCAGTTCACATTTGTAGGTGGATCATCAGTGTTGGAGCTAAAATTAGCATGTTTAAAGTGATTTTCATGCTTCCAGGGGCCCTAAACACAAGATTTATGGAATGGTTAAAAGTGCATGAAAATGGCCAATTTACTCACTCTGAGTTCTCAAAAAGGGTTTCTTCACCCCGGGAAGTTAATTAAATACCATTTGGAGGCATTTAATGTTCGAGCAAAAACGGCTGATTTTCGACAAAAGAGATAACACCCCCCCATTACGTCATGCTTCAGAAATGTGGAAAATGGTCCGTTTTCAAATGTTTTATTTTTGAACGTCAGTTCACATTTGTAGGTGGATCATCAGTGTTAGAGCTAAAATTAGCATGTTTAAAGTGATTTTCATGCTTCCAGGGGCTCGGGAAGTGAATTAAATACTATTTGGAGGCATTTAATGTTCAAGCAAAAACAGCTGATTTTTGACAAAAGAGATAACACCCCCCCCATTACGTCATGCTTCAGAAAAGTGGAAAATGGTCCGTTTTCAAATGTTTTATTTTTGAACGTCAGTTCACATTTGTAGGTGGATCATCAGTGTTAGAGCTAAAATTAGCATGTTTAAAGTGATTTTCATGCTTCCAGGGGCCCTAAACACAAGATTTATGGAATGGTTAAAAGTGCATGAAAATGGCCAATTTACTCACTCTGAGTTCTCAAAAAGGGTTTCTTCACCCCGGGAAGTTAATTAAATACCATTTGGAGGCATTTAATGTTCGAGCAAAAACGGCTGATTTTCGACAAAAGAGATAACATCCCCCCATTACGTCATGCTTCAGAAATGTGGAAAATGGTCCGTTTTCAAATGTTTTATTTTTGAACATCAGTTCACATTTGTAGGTGGATCATCAGTGTTAGAGCTAAAATTAGCATGTTTAAAGTGATTTTCATGCTTCCAGGGGCCCTAAACACAAGATTTATGGAATGGTTAAAAGTGCATGAAAATGGCCAATTTACTCACTCTGAGTTCTCAAAAAGGGTTTCTTCAACCCGGGAAGTTAATTAAATACCATTTGGAGGCATTTAATGTTCGAGCAAAAACGGCTGATTTTCGACAAAAGAGATAACACCCCCCCATTACGTCATGCTTCAGAAATGTGGAAAATGGTCCGTTTTCAAATGTTTTATTTTTGAACATCAGTTCACATTTGTAGGTGGATCATCAGTGTTAGAGCTAAAATTAGCATGTTTAAAGTGATTTTCATGCTTCCAGGGGCCCTAAACACAAGATTTATGGAATGGTTAAAAGTGCATGAAAATGGCCAATTTACTCACTCTGAGTTCTCAAAAAGGGTTTCTTCACCCCGGGAAGTTAATTAAATACCATTTGGAGGCATTTAATGTTCGAGCAAAAACGGCTGATTTTCGACAAAAGAGATAACACCCCCCCATTACGTCATGCTTCTGAAATGTGGAAAATGGTCCGTTTTCAAATGTTTTATTTTTGAACGTCAGTTCACATTTGTAGGTGGATCATCAGTGTTAGAGCTAAAATTAGCATGTTTAAAGTGATTTTCATGCTTCCAGGGGCTCGGGAAGTGAATTAAATACTATTTGGAGGCATTTAATGTTCAATCAAAAACAGCTGATTTTTGACAAAAGAGATAACACCCCCCCATTACGTCATGCTTCAGAAATGTGGAAAATGGTCCGTTTTCAAATGTTTTATTTTTGAACGTCAGTTCACATTTGTAGGTGGATCATCAGTGTTAGAGCTAAAATTAGCATGTTTAAAGTGATTTTCATGCTTCCAGGGGCCCTAAACACAAGATTTATGGAATGGTTAAAAGTGCATGAAAATGGCCAATTTACTCACTCTGAGTTCTCAAAAAGGGTTTCTTCACCCCGGGAAGTTAATTAAATACCATTTGGAGGCATTTAATGTTCGAGCAAAAACTGCTGATTTTCGACAAAAGAGATAACACCCCCCCATTACGTCATGCTTCAGAAATGTGGAAAATGGTCCGTTTTCAAATGTTTTATTTTTGAACGTCAGTTCACATTTGTAGGTGGATCATCAGTGTTAGAGCTAAAATTAGCATGTTTAAAGTGATTTTCATGCTTAGAGGGGCACGGGAAGTGAATTAAATACTATTTGGAGGCATTTAATGTTCAAGCAAAAACAGCTGATTTTTGACAAAAGAGATAACACCCCCCCATTAGGTCATGCTTCAGAAATGTGGAAAATGGTCCGTTTTCAAATGTTTTATTTTTGAACGTCAGTTCACATTTGTAGGTGGATCATCAGTGTTAGAGCTAAAATTAGCATTTTTAAAGTGATTTTCATGCTTCCAGGGGCCCTAAACACAAGATTTATGGAATGGTTAAAAGTGCATGAAAATGGCCAATTTACTCACTCTGAGTTCTCAAAAAGGGTTTCTTCACCCCGGGAAGTTAATTAAATACCATTTGGAGGCATTTAATGTTCAAGCAAAAACGGCTGATTTTCGACAAAAGAGATAACACCCCCCCCATTACGTCATGCTTCAGAAATGTGGAAAATTGTCCGTTTTCAAATGTTTTATTTTTGAACATCAGTTCACATTTGTAGGTGGATCATCAGTGTTAGAGCTAAAATTAGCATGTTTAAAGTGATTTTCATGCTTCCAGGGGCCCTAAACACAAGATTTATGGAATGGTTAAAAGTGCATGAAAATGGCCAATTTACTCACTCTGAGTTCTCAAAAAGGGTTTCTTCACCCCGGGAAGTTAATTAAATACCATTTGGAGGCATTTAATGTTCGAGCAAAAACGGCTGATTTTCGACAAAAGAGATAACACCCCCCATTACGTCATGCTTCAGAAATGTGGAAAATGGTCCGTTTTCAAATGTTTTATTTTTGAACGTCAGTTCACATTTGTAGGTGGATCATCAGTGTTAGAGCTAAAATTAGCATGTTTAAAGTGATTTTCATGCTTCCAGGGGCCCTAAACACAAGATTTATGGAATGGTTAAAAGTGCATGAAAATGGCCAATTTACTCACTCTGAGTTCTCAAAAAGGGTTTCTTCACCCCGGGAAGTTAATTAAATACCATTTGGAGGCATTTAATGTTCGAGCAAAAACGGCTGATTTTCGACAAAAGAGATAACACCCCCCCATTACGTCATGCTTCAGAAATGTGGAAAATGGTCCGTTTTCAAATGTTTTATTTTTGAACATCAGTTCACATTTGTAGGTGGATCATCAGTGTTAGAGCTAAAATTAGCATGTTTAAAGTGATTTCCATGCTTCCAGGGGCTCGGGAAGGAGTTAAATACTATTTGGAGGCATTTAATGTTCAATCAAAAACAGCTGATTTTTGACAAAAGAGATAACACCCCCCCATTACGTCATGCTTCAGAAATGTGGAAAATGGTCCGTTTTCAAATGTTTTATTTTTTAACGTCAGTTCACATTTGTAGGTGGATCATCAGTGTTAGAGCTAAACTTAGCATGTTTAAAGTGATTTTCATGCTTCCAGGGGCCCTAAACACAAGATTTATGGAATGGTTAAAAGTGCATGAAAATGGCCAATTTACTCACTCTGAGTTCTCAAAAAGAGTTTCTTCACCCCGGGAAGTTAATTAAATACCATTTGGAGGCATTTAATGTTCGAGCAAAAACGGCTGATTTTCGACAAAAGAGATAACACCCTCCCCATTACGTCATGCTTCAGAAATGTGGAAAATGGTCTGTTTTAAAATGTTTTATTTTTGAATGTCAGTTCACATTTGTAGGTGGATCATCAGTGTTGGAGCTAAAATTAGCATGTTTAAAGTGATTTTCATGCTTCCAGGGGCCCTAAACACTAGATTTATGGAATGGTTAAAAGTGCATGAAAATGGCCAATTTACTCACTCTGAGTTCTCAAAAAGGGTTTCTTCACCCCGGGAAGTTAATTAAATACCATTTGGAGGCATTTAATGTTCGAGCAAAAACGGCTGATTTTCGACAAAAGAGATAACACCCCCCATTACGTCATGATTCAGAAATGTGGAAAATGGTCCGTTTTCAAATGTTTTATTTTTGAACGTCAGTTCACATTTGTAGGTGGATCATCAGTGTTAGAGCTAAAATTAGCATGTTTAAAGTGATTTTCATGCTTCCAGGGGCTTGGGAAGTGAATTAAATACTATTTGGAGGCATTTATTGTTCAAGCAAAAACAGCTGATTTTTGACAAAAGAGATAACCCCCCCCCATTACGTCATGCTTCAGAAATGTGGAAAATGGTCCGTTTTCAAATGTTTTATTTTTAAACGTCAGTTCACATTTGTAGGTGGATCATCAGTGTTAGAGCTAACATTAGCATGTTTAAAGTGATTTTCATGCTTCCAGGGGCCCTAAACACAAGATTTATGGAATGGTTAAAAGTGCATGAAAATGGCCAATTTACTCACTCTGAGTTCTCAAAAAGGGTTTCTTCGCCCCGGGAAGTTAATTAAATACAATTTGGAGGCATTTAATGTTCAAGCAAAAACGGCTGATTTTCGACAAAAGAGATAACACCCCCCCATTACGTCATGCTTCAGAAATGTGGAAAATGGTCCGTTTTCAAATGTTTTATTTTTGAACGTCAGTTCACATTTGTAGGTGGATCATCAGTGTTAGAGCTAAAATTAGCATGTTTAAAGTGATTTTCATGCTTCCAGGGGCTCGGGAAGTGAATTAAATACTATTTGGAGGCATTTAATTTTCAATCAAAAACAGCTGATTTTTGACAAAAGAGATAACACCCCCCCATTACGTCATGCTTCAGAAATGTGGAAAATGGTCCGTTTTCAAATGTTTTATTTTTGAACGTCAGTTCACATTTGTAGGTGGATCATCAGTGTTAGAGCTAAAATTAGCATGTTTAAAGTGATTTTCATGCTTCCAGGGGCCCTAAACACAAGATTTATGGAATGGTTAAAAGTGCATGAAAATGGCCAATTTACTCACTCTGAGTTCTCAAAAAGGGTTTCTTCACCCCGGGAAGTTAATTAAATACCATTTGGAGGCATTTAATGTTCGAGCAAAAACTGCTGATTTTCGACAAAAGAGATAACACCCCCCCATTACGTCATGCTTCAGAAATGTGGAAAATGGTCCGTTTTCAAATGTTTTATTTTTGAACGTCAGTTCACATTTGTAGGTGGATCATCAGTGTTACAGCTAAAATTAGCATGTTTAAAGTGATTTTCATGCTTCCAGGGGCTCGGGAAGTGAATTAAATACTATTTGGAGGCATTTAATGTTCAAGCAAAAACAGCTGATTTTTGACAAAAGAGATAACACCCCCCCATTACGTCATGCTTCAGAAATGTGGAAAATGGTCCGTTTTCAAATGTTTTATTTTTGAACGTCAGTTCACATTTGTAGGTGGATCATCAGTGTTAGAGCTAAAATTAGCATGTTTAAAGTGATTTTCATGCTTCCAGGGGCCCTAAACACAAGATTTATGGAATGGTTAAAAGTGCATGAAAATGGCCAATTTACTCACTCTGAGTTCTCAAAAAGGGTTTCTTCAACCCGGGAAGTTAATTAAATACCATTTGGAGGCATTTAATGTTCGAGCAAAAACGGCTGATTTTCGACAAAAGAGATAACACCCCCCCATTACGTCATGCTTCAGAAATGTGGAAAATGGTCCGTTTTCAAATGTTTTATTTTTGAACATCAGTTCACATTTGTAGGTGGATCATCAGTGTTAGAGCTAAAATTAGCATGTTTAAAGTGATTTTCATGCTTCCAGGGGCCCTAAACACAAGATTTATGGAATGGTTAAAAGTGCATGAAAATGGCCAATTTACTCACTCTGAGTTCTCAAAAAGGGTTTCTTCACCCCGGGAAGTTAATTAAATACCATTTGGAGGCATTTAATGTTCGAGCAAAAACGGCTGATTTTCGACAAAAGAGATAACACCCCCCCATTACGTCATGCTTCAGAAATGTGGAAAATGGTCCGTTTTCAAATGTTTTATTTTTGAACGTCAGTTCACATTTGTAGGTGGATCATCAGTGTTAGAGCTAAAATTAGCATGTTTAAAGTGATTTTCATGCTTCCAGGGGCCCTAAACACAAGATTTATGGAATGGTTAAAAGTGCATGAAAATGGCCAATTTACTCACTCTGAGTTCTCAAAAAGGGTTTCTTCACCCCGGGAAGTTAATTAAATACCATTTGGAGGCATTTAATGTTCGAGCAAAAACGGCTGATTTTCGACAAAAGAGATAACACCCCCCATTACGTCATGCTTCAGAAATGTGGAAAATGGTCTGTTTTCAAATGTTTTATTTTTGAACATCAGTTCACATTTGTAGGTGGATCATCAGTGTTAGAGCTAAAATTAGCATGTTTAAAGTGATTTCCATGCTTCCAGGGGCTCGGGAAGTGAATTAAATACTATTTGGAGGCATTTAATGTTCAATCAAAAACAGCTGATTTTTGACAAAAGAGATAACACCCCCCCATTACGTCATGCTTCAGAAATGTGGAAAATGGTCCGTTTTCAAATGTTTTATTTTTTAACGTCAGTTCACATTTGTAGGTGGATCATCAGTGTTAGAGCTAAAATTAGCATGTTTAAAGTGATTTTCATGCTTCCAGGGGCCCTAAACACAAGATTTATGGAATGGTTAAAAGTGCATGAAAATGGCCAATTTACTCACTCTGAGTTCTCAAAAAGGGTTTCTTCACCCCAGGAAGTTAATTAAATACCATTTGGAGGCATTTAATGTTCGAGCAAAAACGGCTGATTTTCGACAAAAGAGATAACAACCCCCCATTACGTCATGCTTCAGAAATGTGGAAAATGGTCCGTTTTCAAATGTTTTATTTTTGAACGTCAGTTCACATTTGTAGGTGGATCATCAGTGTTAGAGCTAAAATTAGCATGTTTAAAGTGATTTTCATGCTTCCAGGGGCTCGGGAAGTGAATTAAATTTTATTTGGAGGCATTTAATGTTCAATCAAAAACATCTGATTTTTGACAAAAGAGATAACACCCCCCCATTACGTCATGCTTCAGAAATGTGGAAAATGGTCCGTTTTCAAATGTTTTATTTTTGAACGTCAGTTCACATTTGTAGGTGGATCATCAGTGTTAGAGCTAAAATTAGCATGTTTAAAGTGATTTTCATGCTTCCAGGGGCCCTAAACACAAGATTTATGGAATGGTTAAAAGTGCATGAAAATGGCCAATTTACTCACTCTGAGTTCTCAAAAAGTGTTTCTTCACCCCGGGAAGTTAATTAAATACCATTTGGAGGCATTTAATGTTTGAGCAGAAACGGCTGATTTTCGACAAAAGAGATAACACCCCCCCCATTAAGTCATGCTTCAGAAATGTGGAAAATGGTCTGTTTCCAAATGTTTTATTTTGGAACGTCAGTTCACATTTGTAGGTGGATCATCAGTGTTAGAGCTAAAATTAGCATGTTTATAGTGATGTTCATGCTTCCAGGGGCTCGGGAAGTGAATTAAATACTATTTGGAGGCATTTTATGTTCAATCAAAAACAGCTGATTTTTGACAAAAGAGATAACACCCCCCCATTACGTCATGCTTCAGAAATGTGGAAAATGGTCCGTTTTAAAATGTTTTATTTTTGAATGTCAGTTCACATTTGTAGGTGGATCATCAGTGTTGGAGCTAAAATTAGCATGTTTAAAGTGATTTTCATGCTTCCAGGGGCCCTAAACACTAGATTTATGGAATGGTTAAAAGTGCATGAAAATGGCCAATTTACTCACTCTGAGTTCTCAAAAAGGGTTTCTTCACCCCGGGAAGTTAATTAAATACCATTTGGAGGCATTTAATGTTCGAGCAAAAACGGCTGATTTTCGACAAAAGAGATAACACCCCCCCATTACGTCATGCTTCAGAAATGTGGAAAATTGTCCGTTTTCAAATGTTTTATTTTTGAACATCAGTTCACATTTGTAGGTGGATCATCAGTGTTAGAGCTAAAATTAGCATGTTTAAAGTGATTTTCATGCTTCCAGGGGCCCTAAACACAAGATTTATGGAATGGTTAAAAGTGCATGAAAATGGCCAATTTACTCACTCTGAGTTCTCAAAAAGGGTTTCTTCACCCCGGGAAGTTAATTAAATACCATTTGAAGGCATTTAATGTTCGAGCAAAAACGGCTGATTTTCGACAAAAGAGATAACACCCCCCCATTACGTCATGCTTCAGAAATGTGGAAAATGGTCCGTTTTCAAATGTTTTATTTTTGAACGTCAGTTCACATTTGTAGGTGGATCATCAGTGTTAGAGCTAAAATTAGCATGTTTAAAGTGATTTTCATGCTTCCAGGGGCTCGGGAAGTGAATTAAATACTATTTGGAGGCATTTAATGTTCAATCAAAAACAGCTGATTTTTGACAAAAGAGATAACACCCCCCCATTACGTCATGCTTCAGAAATGTGGAAAATGGTCCGTTTTCAAATGTTTTATTTTTGAACGTCAGTTCACATTTGTAGGTGGATCATCAGTGTTAGAGCTAAAATTAGCATGTTTAAAGTGATTTTCATGCTTCCAGGGGCCCTAAACACAAGATTTATGGAATGGTTAAAAGTGCATGAAAATGGCCAATTTACTCACTCTGAGTTCTCAAAAAGGGTTTCTTCACCCCGGGAAGTTAATTAAATACTATTTGGAGGTATTTAATGTTCGAGCAAAAACGGCTGATTTTCGACAAAAGAGATAACACCCCCCCATTACGTCATGCTTCAGAAATGTGGAAAATGGTCCGTTTTCAAATGTTTTATTTTTGAACGTCAGTTCACATTTGTAGGTGGATCATCAGTGTTAGAGCTAAAATTAGCATGTTTAAAGTGATTTTCATGCTTCCAGGGGCTCGGGAAGTGAATTAAATACTATTTGGAGGCATTTAATGTTCAAGCAAAAACAGCTGATTTTTGACAAAAGAGATAACACCCCCCCATTACGTCATGCTTCAGAAATGTGGAAAATGGTCCGTTTTCAAATGTTTTATTTTTGAACGTCAGTTCACATTTGTAGGTGGATCATCAGTGTTAGAGCTAAAATTAGCATGTTTAAAGTGATTTTCATGCTTCCAGGGGCCCTAAACACAAGATTTATGGAATGGTTAAAAGTGCATGAAAATGGCCAATTTACTCACTCTGAGTTCTCAAAAAGGGTTTCTTCACCCCTGGAAGTTAATTAAATACCATTTGGAGGCATTTAATGTTCGAGCAAAAACGGCTGATTTTCGACAAAAGAGATAACACCCCCCCATTACGTGATGCTTCAGAAATGTGGAAAATGGTCCGTTTTCAAATGTTTTATTTTTGAACGTCAGTTCACATTTGTAGGTGGATCATCAGTGTTAGAGCTAAAATTAGCATGTTTAAAGTGATTTTCATGCTTCCAGGGGCTCGGGAAGTGAATTAAATACTATTTGGAGGCATTTAATGTTCAAGCAAAAACAGCTGATTTTTGACAAAAGAGACAACACCCCCCCATTACGTCATGCTTCAGAAATGTGGAAAATGGTCCGTTTTCAAATGTTTTATTTTTGAACGTCAGTTCACATTTGTAGGTGGATCATCAGTGTTAGAGCTAAAATTAGCATGTTTAAAGTGATTTTCATGCTTCCAGGGGCTCGGGAAGTGAATTAAATACTATTTGGAGGCATTTAATGTTCAATCAAAAACATCTGATTTTTGACAAAAGAGATAACACCCCCCCATTACGTCATGCTTAAGAAATGTGGAAAATGGTCCGTTTTCAAATGTTTTATTTTTGAACGTCAGTTCACATTTGTAGGTGGATCATCAGTGTTAGAGCTAAAATTAGCATGTTTAAAGTGATTTTCATGCTTCCAGGGGCCCTAAACACAAGATTTATGGAATGGTTAAAAGTGCATGAAAATGGCCAATTTACTCACTCTGAGTTCTCAAAAAGGGTTTCTTCACCCCGGGAAGTTAATTAAATACCATTTGAAGGCATTTAATGTTCGAGCAAAAACGGCTGATTTTCGACAAAAGAGATAACACCCCCCCATTACGTCATGCTTCAGAAATGTGGAAAATGGTCCGTTTTCAAATGTTTTATTTTTGAACATCAGTTCACATTTGTAGGTGGATCATCAGTGTTAGAGCTAAAATTAGCATGTTTAAAGTGATTTTCATGCTTCCAGGGGCTCGGGAAGTGAATTAAATACTATTTGGAGGCATTTAATGTTCAATCAAAAACAGCTGATTTTTGACAAAAGAGATAACACCCCCCCCATTACGTCATGCTTCAGAAATGTGGAAAATGGTCCGTTTTCAAATGTTTTATTTTTTAACGTCAGTTCACATTTGTAGGTGGATCATCAGTGTTGGAGCTAAAATTAGCATGTTTAAAGTGATTTTCATGCTTCCAGGGGCCCTAAACACAAGATTTATGGAATGGTTAAAAGTGCATGAAAATGGCCAATTTACTCACTCTGAGTTCTCAAAAAGGGTTTCTTCACCCCGGGAAGTTAATTAAATACCATTTGGAGGCATTTAATGTTCGAGCAAAAACGGCTGATTTTCGACAAAAGAGATAACACCCCCCCATTACGTCATGCTTCAGAAATGTGGAAAATGGTCCGTTTTCAAATGTTTTATTTTTGAACGTCAGTTCACATTTGTAGGTGGATCATCAGTGTTAGAGCTAAAATTAGCATGTTTAAAGTGATTTTCATGCTTCCAGGGGCTCGGGAAGTGAATTAAATACTATTTGGAGGCATTTAATGTTCAAGCAAAAACAGCTGATTTTTGACAAAAGAGATAACACCCCCCCATTACGTCATGCTTCAGAAATGTGGAAAATGGTCCGTTTTCAAATGTTTTATTTTTGAACGTCAGTTCACATTTGTAGGTGGATCATCAGTGTTAGAGCTAAAATTAGCATGTTTAAAGTGATTTTCATGCTTCCAGGGGCCCTAAACACAAGATTTATGGAATGGTTAAAAGTGCATGAAAATGGCCAATTTACTCACTCTGAGTTCTCAAAAAGGGTTTCTTCACCCCGGGAAGTTAATTAAATACCATTTGGAGGCATTTAATGTTCGAGCAAAAACGGCTGATTTTCGACAAAAGAGATAACATCCCCCCATTACGTCATGCTTCAGAAATGTGGAAAATGGTCCGTTTTCAAATGTTTTATTTTTGAACATCAGTTCACATTTGTAGGTGGATCATCAGTGTTAGAGCTAAAATTAGCATGTTTAAAGTGATTTTCATGCTTCCAGGGGCTCGGGAAGTGAATTAAATACTATTTGGAGGCATTTAATGTTCAATCAAAAACAGCTGATTTTTGACAAAAGAGATAACACCCCCCCATTACGTCATGCTTCAGAAATGTGGAAAATGGTCCGTTTTCAAATGTTTTATTTTTGAACGTCAGTTCACATTTGTAGGTGGATCATCAGTGTTAGAGCTAAAATTAGCATGTTTAAAGTGATTTTCATGCTTCCAGGGGCCCTAAACACAAGATTTATGGAATGGTTAAAAGTGCATGAAAATGGCCAATTTACTCACTCTGAGTTCTCAAAAAGGGTTTCTTCACCCCGGGAAGTTAATTAAATACCATTTGGAGGCATTTAATGTTCGAGCAAAAACGGCTGATTTTCGACAAAAGAGATAACACCCCCCCATTACGTCATGCTTCAGAAATGTGGAAAATGGTCCGTTTTCAAATGTTTTATTTTTGAACGTCAGTTCACATTTGTAGGTGGATCATCAGTGTTAGAGCTAAAATTAGCATGTTTAAAGTGATTTTCATGCTTCCAGGGGCTCGGGAAGTGAATTAAATACTATTTGGAGGCATTTAATGTTCAAGCAAAAACAGCTGATTTTTGACAAAAGAGATAACACCCCCCCATTACGTCATGCTTCAGAAATGTGGAAAATGGTCCGTTTTCAAATGTTTTATTTTTGAACGTCAGTTCACATTTGTAGGTGGATCATCAGTGTTAGAGCTAAAATTAGCATGTTTAAAGTGATTTTCATGCTTCCAGGGGCCCTAAACACAAGATTTATGGAATGGTTAAAAGTGCATGAAAATGGCCAATTTACTCACTCTGAGTTCTCAAAAAGGGTTTCTTCACCCCGGGAAGTTAATTAAATACCATTTGGAGGCATTTAATGTTCGAGCAAAAACGGCTGATTTTCGACAAAAGAGATAACACCCCCCCATTACGTCATGCTTCAGAAATGTGGAAAATGGTCCGTTTTCAAATGTTTTATTTTTGAAAATCAGTTCACATTTGTAGATGGATCATCAGTGTTAGAGCTAAAATTAGCATGTTTAAAGTGATTTTCATGCTTCCAGGGGCTCGGGAAGTGAATTAAATACTATTTGGAGGCATTTAATGTTCAATCAAAGACAGCTGATTTTTGACAAAAGAGATAACACCCCCCCATTACGTCATGCTTCAGAAACGTGGAAAATGGTCCGTTTTCAAATGTTTTATTTTTTAACGTCAGTTCACATTTGTAGGTGGATCATCAGTGTTAGAGCTAAAATTAGCATGTTTAAAGTGATTTTCATGCTTCCAGGGGCCCTAAACACAAGATTTATGGAATGGTTAAAAGTGCATGAAAATGGCCAATTTACTCACTCTGAGTTCTCAAAAAGGGTTTCTTCACCCCTGGAAGTTAATTAAATACCATTTGGAGGCATTTAATGTTCGAGCAAAAACGGCTGATTTTCGACAAAAGAGATAACACCCCCCCATTACGTGATGCTTCAGAAATGTGGAAAATGGTCCGTTTTCAAATGTTTTATTTTTGAACGTCAGTTCACATTTGTAGGTGGATCATCAGTGTTAGAGCTAAAATTAGCATGTTTAAAGTGATTTTCATGCTTCCAGGGGCTCGGGAAGTGAATTAAATACTATTTGGAGGCATTTAATGTTCAAGCAAAAACAGCTGATTTTTGACAAAAGAGACAACACCCCCCCATTACGTCATGCTTCAGAAATGTTGAAAATGGTCCGTTTTCAAATGTTTTATTTTTGAACGTCAGTTCACATTTGTAGGTGGATCATCAGTGTTAGAGCTAAAATTAGCATGTTTAAAGTGATTTTCATGCTTCCAGGGGCTCGGGAAGTGAATTAAATACTATTTGGAGGCATTTAATGTTCAATCAAAAACATCTGATTTTTGACAAAAGAGATAACACCCCCCCATTACGTCATGCTTAAGAAATGTGGAAAATGGTCCGTTTTCAAATGTTTTATTTTTGAACGTCAGTTCACATTTGTAGGTGGATCATCAGTGTTAGAGCTAAAATTAGCATGTTTAAAGTGATTTTCATGCTTCCAGGGGCCCTAAACACAAGATTTATGGAATGGTTAAAAGTGCATGAAAATGGCCAATTTACTCACTCTGAGTTCTCAAAAAGTGTTTCTTCACCCCGGGAAGTTAATTAAATACCATTTGAAGGCATTTAATGTTCGAGCAAAAACGGCTGATTTTCGACAAAAGAGATAACACCCCCCCATTACGTCATGCTTCAAAAATGTGGAAAATGGTCCGTTTTCAAATGTTTTATTTTTGAACATCAGTTCACATTTGTAGGTGGATCATCAGTGTTAGAGCTAAAATTAGCATGTTTAAAGTGATTTTCATGCTTCCAGGGGCTCGGGAAGTGAATTAAATACTATTTGGAGGCATTTAATGTTCAATCAAAAACAGCTGATTTTTGACAAAAGAGATAACACCCCCCCATTACGTCATGCTTCAGAAATGTGGAAAATGGTCCGTTTTCAAATGTTTTATTTTTGAACGTCAGTTCACATTTGTAGGTGGATCATCAGTGTTAGAGCTAAAATTAGCATGTTTAAAGTGATTTTCATGCTTCCAGGGGCCCTAAACACAAGATTTATGGAATGGTTAAAAGTGCATGAAAATGGCCAATTTACTCACTCTGAGTTCTCAAAAAGGGTTTCTTCACCCCGGGAAGTTAATTAAATACTATTTGGAGGCATTTAATGTTCGAGCAAAAACGGCTGATTTTCGACAAAAGAGATAACACCCCCCCATTACGTCATGCTTCAGAAATGTGGAAAATGGTCCGTTTTCAAATGTTTTATTTTTGAACGTCAGTTCACATTTGTAGGTGGATCATCAGTGTTAGAGCTAAAATTAGCATGTTTAAAGTGATTTTCATGCTTCCAGGGGCTCGGGAAGTGAATTAAATACTATTTGGAGGCATTTAATGTTCAAGCAAAAACAGCTGATTTTTGACAAAAGAGATAACACCCCCCCATTACGTCATGCTTCAGAAATGTGGAAAATGGTCCGTTTTCAAATGTTTTATTTTTGAACGTCAGTTCACATTTGTAGGTGGATCATCAGTGTTAGAGCTAAAATTAGCATGTTTAAAGTGATTTTCATGCTTCCAGGGGCCCTAAACACAAGATTTATGGAATGGTTAAAAGTGCATGAAAATGGCCAATTTACTCACTCTGAGTTCTCAAAAAGGGTTTCTTCACCCCTGGAAGTTAATTAAATACCATTTGGAGGCATTTAATGTTCGAGCAAAAACGGCTGATTTTCGACAAAAGAGATAACACCCCCCCATTACGTGATGCTTCAGAAATGTGGAAAATGGTCCGTTTTCAAATGTTTTATTTTTGAACGTCAGTTCACATTTGTAGGTGGATCATCAGTGTTAGAGCTAAAATTAGCATGTTTAAAGTGATTTTCATGCTTCCAGGGGCTCGGGAAGTGAATTAAATACTATTTGGAGGCATTTAATGTTCAAGCAAAAACAGCTGATTTTTGACAAAAGAGACAACACCCCCCCATTACGTCATGCTTCAGAAATGTGGAAAATGGTCCGTTTTCAAATGTTTTATTTTTGAACGTCAGTTCACATTTGTAGGTGGATCATCAGTGTTAGAGCTAAAATTAGCATGTTTAAAGTGATTTTCATGCTTCCAGGGGCTCGGGAAGTGAATTAAATACTATTTGGAGGCATTTAATGTTCAATCAAAAACATCTGATTTTTGACAAAAGAGATAACACCCCCCCATTACGTCATGCTTAAGAAATGTGGAAAATGGTCCGTTTTCAAATGTTTTATTTTTGAACGTCAGTTCACATTTGTAGGTGGATCATCAGTGTTAGAGCTAAAATTAGCATGTTTAAAGTGATTTTCATGCTTCCAGGGGCCCTAAACACAAGATTTATGGAATGGTTAAAAGTGCATGAAAATGGCCAATTTACTCACTCTGAGTTCTCAAAAAGGGTTTCTTCACCCCGGGAAGTTAATTAAATACCATTTGAAGGCATTTAATGTTCGAGCAAAAACGGCTGATTTTCGACAAAAGAGATAACACCCCCCCATTACGTCATGCTTCAGAAATGTGGAAAATGGTCCGTTTTCAAATGTTTTATTTTTGAACATCAGTTCACATTTGTAGGTGGATCATCAGTGTTAGAGCTAAAATTAGCATGTTTAAAGTGATTTTCATGCTTCCAGGGGCTCGGGAAGTGAATTAAATACTATTTGGAGGCATTTAATGTTCAATCAAAAACAGCTGATTTTTGACAAAAGAGATAACACCCCCCCATTACGTCATGCTTCAGAAATGTGGAAAATGGTCCGTTTTCAAATGTTTTATTTTTTAACGTCAGTTCACATTTGTAGGTGGATCATCAGTGTTGGAGCTAAAATTAGCATGTTTAAAGTGATTTTCATGCTTCCAGGGGCCCTAAACACAAGATTTATGGAATGGTTAAAAGTGCATGAAAATGGCCAATTTACTCACTCTGAGTTCTCAAAAAGGGTTTCTTCACCCCGGGAAGTTAATTAAATACCATTTGGAGGCATTTAATGTTCGAGCAAAAACGGCTGATTTTCGACAAAAGAGATAACACCCCCCCATTACGTCATGCTTCAGAAATGTGGAAAATGGTCCGTTTTCAAATGTTTTATTTTTGAACGTCAGTTCACATTTGTAGGTGGATCATCAGTGTTAGAGCTAAAATTAGCATGTTTAAAGTGATTTTCATGCTTCCAGGGGCTCGGGAAGTGAATTAAATACTATTTGGAGGCATTTAATGTTCAAGCAAAAACAGCTGATTTTTGACAAAAGAGATAACACCCCCCCATTACGTCATGCTTCAGAAATGTGGAAAATGGTCCGTTTTCAAATGTTTTATTTTTGAACGTCAGTTCACATTTGTAGGTGGATCATCAGTGTTAGAGCTAAAATTAGCATGTTTAAAGTGATTTTCATGCTTCCAGGGGCCCTAAACACAAGATTTATGGAATGGTTAAAAGTGCATGAAAATGGCCAATTTACTCACTCTGAGTTCTCAAAAAGTGTTTCTTCACCCCGGGAAGTTAATTAAATACCATTTGAAGGCATTTAATGTTCGAGCAAAAACGGCTGATTTTCGACAAAAGAGATAACACCCCCCCATTACGTCATGCTTCAGAAATGTGGAAAATGGTCCGTTTTCAAATGTTTTATTTTTGAACATCAGTTCACATTTGTAGGTGGATCATCAGTGTTAGAGCTAAAATTAGCATGTTTAAAGTGATTTTCATGCTTCCAGGGGCTCGGGAAGTGAATTAAATACTATTTGGAGGCATTTAATGTTCAATCAAAAACAGCTGATTTTTGACAAAAGAGATAACACCCCCCCATTACGTCATGCTTCAGAAATGTGGAAAATGGTCCGTTTTCAAATGTTTTATTTTTTAACGTCAGTTCACATTTGTAGGTGGATCATCAGTGTTGGAGCTAAAATTAGCATGTTTAAAGTGATTTTCATGCTTCCAGGGGCCCTAAACACAAGATTTATGGAATGGTTAAAAGTGCATGAAAATGGCCAATTTACTCACTCTGAGTTCTCAAAAAGGGTTTCTTCACCCCGGGAAGTTAATTAAATACCATTTGGAGGCATTTAATGTTCGAGCAAAAACGGCTGATTTTCGACAAAAGAGATAACACCCCCCCATTACGTCATGCTTCAGAAATGTGGAAAATGGTCCGTTTTCAAATGTTTTATTTTTGAACGTCAGTTCACATTTGTAGGTGGATCATCAGTGTTAGAGCTAAAATTAGCATGTTTAAAGTGATTTTCATGCTTCCAGGGGCTCGGGAAGTGAATTAAATACTATTTAGAGGCATTTAATGTTCAAGCAAAAACAGCTGATTTTTGACAAAAGAGATAACACCCCCCCATTACGTCATGCTTCAGAAATGTGGAAAATGGTCCGTTTTCAAATGTTTTATTTTTGAACGTCAGTTCACATTTGTAGGTGGATCATCAGTGTTAGAGCTAAAATTAGCATGTTTAAAGTGATTTTCATGCTTCCAGGGGCCCTAAACACAAGATTTATGGAATGGTTAAAAGTGCATGAAAATGGCCAATTTACTCACTCTGAGTTCTCAAAAAGGGTTTCTTCACCCCGGGAAGTTAATTAAATACCATTTGGAGGCATTTAATGTTCGAGCAAAATTGGCTGATTTTCGACAAAAGAGATAACATCCCCCCATTACGTCATGCTTCAGAAATGTGGAAAATGGTCCGTTTTCAAATGTTTTATTTTTGAACATCAGTTCAAATTTGTAGGTGGATCATCAGTGTTAGAGCTAAAATTAGCATGTTTAAAGTGATTTTCATGCTTCCAGGGGCTCGGGAAGTGAATTAAATACTATTTGGAGGCATTTAATGTTCAATCAAAAACAGCTGATTTTTGACAAAAGAGATAACACCCCCCCATTACGTCATGCTTCAGAAATGTGGAAAATGGTCCGTTTTCAAATGTTTTATTTTTGAACGTCAGTTCACATTTGTAGGTGGATCATCAGTGTTAGAGCTAAAATTAGCATGTTTAAAGTGATTTTCATGCTTCCAGGGGCCCTAAACACAAGATTTATGGAATGGTTAAAAGTGCATGAAAATGGCCAATTTACTCACTCTGAGTTCTCAAAAAGGGTTTCTTCACCCCGGGAAGTTAATTAAATACCATTTGGAGGCATTTAATGTTCGAGCAAAAACGGCTGATTTTCGACAAAAGAGATAACACCCCCCCATTACGTCATGCTTCAGAAATGTGGAAAATGGTCCGTTTTCAAATGTTTTATTTTTGAACGTCAGTTCACATTTGTAGGTGGATCATCAGTGTTAGAGCTAAAATTAGCATGTTTAAAGTGATTTTCATGCTTCCAGGGGCTCGGGAAGTGAATTAAATACTATTTGGAGGCATTTAATGTTCAAGCAAAAACAGCTGATTTTTGACAAAAGAGATAACACCCCCCCATTACGTCATGCTTCAGAAATGTGGAAAATGGTCCGTTTTCAAATGTTTTATTTTTGAACGTCAGTTCACATTTGTAGGTGGATCATCAGTGTTAGAGCTAAAATTAGCATGTTTAAAGTGATTTTCATGCTTCCAGGGGCCCTAAACACAAGATTTATGGAATGGTTAAAAGTGCATGAAAATGGCCAATTTACTCACTCTGAGTTCTCAAAAAGGGTTTCTTCACCCCGGGAAGTTAATTAAATACCATTTGGAGGCATTTAATGTTCGAGCAAAAACGGCTGATTTTCGACAAAAGAGATAACACCCCCCCATTACGTCATGCTTCAGAAATGTGGAAAATGGTCCGTTTTCAAATGTTTTATTTTTGAAAATCAGTTCACATTTGTAGATGGATCATCAGTGTTAGAGCTAAAATTAGCATGTTTAAAGTGATTTTCATGCTTCCAGGGGCTCGGGAAGTGAATTAAATACTATTTGGAGGCATTTAATGTTCAATCAAAAACAGCTGATTTTTGACAAAAGAGATAACACCCCCCCATTACGTCATGCTTCAGAAATGTGGAAAATGGTTCGTTTTCAAATGTTTTATTTTTTAACGTCAGTTCACATTTGTAGGTGGATCATCAGTGTTAGAGCTAAAATTAGCATGTTTAAAGTGATTTTCATGCTTCCAGGGGCCCTAAACACAAGATTTATGGAATGGTTAAAAGTGCATGAAAATGGCCAATTTACTCACTCTGAGTTCTCAAAAAGGGTTTCTTCACCCCTGGAAGTTAATTAAATACCATTTGGAGGCATTTAATGTTCGAGCAAAAACGGCTGATTTTCGACAAAAGAGATAACACCCCCCCATTACGTGATGCTTCAGAAATGTGGAAAATGGTCCGTTTTCAAATGTTTTATTTTTGAACGTCAGTTCACATTTGTAGGTGGATCATCAGTGTTAGAGCTAAAATTAGCATGTTTAAAGTGATTTTCATGCTTCCAGGGGCTCGGGAAGTGAATTAAATACTATTTGGAGGCATTTAATGTTCAAGCAAAAACAGCTGATTTTTGACAAAAGAGACAACACCCCCCCATTACGTCATGCTTCAGAAATGTGGAAAATGGTCCGTTTTCAAATGTTTTATTTTTGAACGTCAGTTCACATTTGTAGGTGGATCATCAGTGTTAGAGCTAAAATTAGCATGTTTAAAGTGATTTTCATGCTTCCAGGGGCTCGGGAAGTGAATTAAATACTATTTGGAGGCATTTAATGTTCAATCAAAAACATCTGATTTTTGACAAAAGAGATAACACCCCCCCATTACGTCATGCTTAAGAAATGTGGAAAATGGTCCGTTTTCAAATGTTTTATTTTTGAACGTCAGTTCACATTTGTAGGGGGATCATCAGTGTTAGAGCTAAAATTAGCATGTTTAAAGTGATTTTCATGCTTCCAGGGGCCCTAAACACAAGATTTATGGAATGGTTAAAAGTGCATGAAAATGGCCAATTTACTCACTCTGAGTTCTCAAAAAGTGTTTCTTCACCCCGGGAAGTTAATTAAATACCATTTGAAGGCATTTAATGTTCGAGCAAAAACGGCTGATTTTCGACAAAAGAGATAACACCCCCCCATTACGTCATGCTTCAAAAATGTGGAAAATGGTCCGTTTTCAAATGTTTTATTTTTGAACATCAGTTCACATTTGTAGGTGGATCATCAGTGTTAGAGCTAAAATTAGCATGTTTAAAGTGATTTTCATGCTTCCAGGGGCTCGGGAAGTGAATTAAATACTATTTGGAGGCATTTAATGTTCAATCAAAAACAGCTGATTTTTGACAAAAGAGATAACACCCCCCCCATTACGTCATGCTTCAGAAATGTGGAAAATGGTCCGTTTTCAAATGTTTTATTTTTGAACGTCAGTTCACATTTGTAGGTGGATCATCAGTGTTGGAGCTAAAATTAGCATGTTTAAAGTGATTTTCATGCTTCCAGGGGCCCTAAACACAAGATTTATGGAATGGTTAAAAGTGCATGAAAATGGCCAATTTACTCACTCTGAGTTCTCAAAAAGGGTTTCTTCACCCCGGGAAGTTAATTAAATACCATTTGGAGGCATTTAATGTTCGAGCAAAAACGGCTGATTTTTGACAAAAGAGATAACACCCCCCCATTACGTCATGCTTCAGAAATGTGGAAAATGGTCCGTTTTCAAATGTTTTATTTTTGAACGTCAGTTCACATTTGTAGGTGGATCATCAGTGTTAGAGCTAAAATTAGCATGTTTAAAGTGATTTTCATGCTTCCAGGGGCACGGGAAGTGAATTAAATACTATTTGGAGGCATTTAATGTTCAAGCAAAAACAGCTGATTTTTGACAAAAGAGATAACACCCCCCCATTACGTCATGCTTCAGAAATGTGGAAAATGGTCCGTTTTCAAATGTTTTATTTTTGAACGTCAGTTCACATTTGTAGGTGGATCATCAGTGTTAGAGCTAAAATTAGCATGTTTAAAGTGATTTTCATGCTTCCAGGGGCCCTAAACACAAGATTTATGGAATGGTTAAAAGTGCATGAAAATGGCCAATTTACTCACTCTGAGTTCTCAAAAAGGGTTTCTTCACCCCGGGAAGTTAATTAAATACCATTTGGAGGCATTTAATGTTCGAGCAAAAACGGCTGATTTTCGACAAAAGAGATAACATCCCCCCATTACGTCATGCTTCAGAAATGTGGAAAATGGTCCGTTTTCAAATGTTTTATTTTTGAACATCAGTTCACATTTGTAGGTGGATCATCAGTGTTAGAGCTAAAATTAGCATGTTTAAAGTGATTTTCATGCTTCCAGGGGCTCGGGAAGTGAATTAAATACTATTTGGAGGCATTTAATGTTCAATCAAAAACAGCTGATTTTTGACAAAAGAGATAACACCCCCCCATTACGTCATGCTTCAGAAATGTGGAAAATGGTCCGTTTTCAAATGTTTTATTTTTGAACGTCAGTTCACATTTGTAGGTGGATCATCAGTGTTAGAGCTAAAATTAGCATGTTTAAAGTGATTTTCATGCTTCCAGGGGCCCTAAACACAAGATTTATGGAATGGTTAAAAGTGCATGAAAATGGCCAATTTACTCACTCTGAGTTCTCAAAAAGGGTTTCTTCACCCCGGGAAGTTAATTAAATACCATTTGGAGGCATTTAATGTTCGAGCAAAAACGGCTGATTTTCGACAAAAGAGATAACACCCCCCCATTACGTCATGCTTCAGAAATGTGGAAAATGGTCCGTTTTCAAATGTTTTATTTTTGAACGTCAGTTCACATTTGTAGGTGGATCATCAGTGTTAGAGCTAAAATTAGCATGTTTAAAGTGATTTTCATGCTTCCAGGGGCTCGGGAAGTGAATTAAATACTATTTGGAGGCATTTAATGTTCAAGCAAAAACTGCTGATTTTTGACAAAAGAGATAACACCCCCCCATTACGTCATGCTTCAGAAATGTGGAAAATGGTCCGTTTTCAAATGTTTTATTTTTGAACGTCAGTTCACATTTGTAGGTGGATCATCAGTGTTAGAGCTAAAATTAGCATGTTTAAAGTGATTTTCATGCTTCCAGGGGCCCTAAACACAAGATTTATGGAATGGTTAAAAGTGCATGAAAATGGCCAATTTACTCACTCTGAGTTCTCAAAAAGGGTTTCTTCACCCCGGGAAGTTAATTAAATACTATTTGGAGGCATTTAATGTTCGAGCAAAAACGTCTGATTTTCGTCAAAAGAGATAACACCCCCCCATTACGTCATGCTTCAAAAATGTGGAAAATGGTCCGTTTTCAAATGTTTTATTTTTGAACATCAGTTCACATTTGTAGGTGGATCATCAGTGTTAGAGCTAAAATTAGCATGTTTAAAGTGATTTTCATGCTTCCAGGGGCTCGGGAAGTGAATTAAATACTATTTGGAGGCATTTAATGTTCAATCAAAAACAGCTGATTTTTGACAAAAGAGATAACACCCCCTTATTACGTCATGCTTCAGAAATGTGGAAAATGGTCCGTTTTCAAATGTTTTATTTTTTAACGTCAGTTCACATTTGTAGGTGGATCATCAGTGTTAGAGCTAAAATTAGCATGTTTAAAGTGATTTTCATGCTTCCAGGGGCCCTAAACACAAGATTTATGGAATGGTTAAAAGTGCATGAAAATGGCCAATTTACTCACTCTGAGTTCTCAAAAAGGGTTTCTTCACCCCGGGAAGTTAATTAAATACCATTTGGAGGCATTTAATGTTTGAGCAAAAACGGCTGATTTTCAACAAAAGAGATAACACCCCCCCATTACGTCATGCTTCAGAAATGTGGAAAATGGTCCGTTTTCAAATGTTTTATTTTTGAACGTCAGTTCACATTTGTAGGTGGATCATCAGTGTTAGAGCTAAAATTAGCATGTTTAAAGTGATTTTCATGCTTCCAGGGGCTCGGGAAGTGAATTAAATATTATTTGGAGGCATTTAATGTTCAATCAAAAACATCTGATTTTTGACAAAAGAGATAACACCCCCCCATTACGTCATGCTTAAGAAATGTGGAAAATGGTCCGTTTTCAAATGTTTTATTTTTGAACGTCAGTTCACATTTGTAGGTGGATCATCAGTGTTAGAGCTAAAATTAGCATGTTTAAAGTGATTTTCATGCTTCCAGGGGCCCTAAACACAAGATTTATGGAATGGTTAAAAGTGCATGAAAATGGCCAATTTACTCACTCTGAGTTCTCAAAAAGTGTTTCTTCACCCCGGGAAGTTAATTAAATACCATTTGAAGGCATTTAATGTTCGAGCAAAAACGGCTGATTTTCGACAAAAGAGATAACACCCCCCCATTACGTCATGCTTCAGAAATGTGGAAAATGGTCCGTTTTCAAATGTTTTATTTTTGAACATCAGTTCACATTTGTAGGTGGATCATCAGTGTTAGAGCTAAAATTAGCATGTTTAAAGTGATTTTCATGCTTCCAGGGGCTCGGGAAGTGAATTAAATACTATTTGGAGGCATTTAATGTTCAATCAAAAACAGCTGATTTTTGACAAAAGAGATAACACCCCCCCATTACGTCATGCTTCAGAAATGTGGAAAATGGTCCGTTTTCAAATGTTTTATTTTTTAACGTCAGTTCACATTTGTAGGTGGATCATCAGTGTTGGAGCTAAAATTAGCATGTTTAAAGTGATTTTCATGCTTCCAGGGGCCCTAAACACAAGATTTATGGAATGGTTAAAAGTGCATGAAAATGGCCAATTTACTCACTCTGAGTTCTCAAAAAGGGTTTCTTCACCCCGGGAAGTTAATTAAATACCATTTGGAGGCATTTAATGTTCGAGCAAAAACGGCTGATTTTCGACAAAAGAGATAACACCCTCCCATTACGTCATTCTTCAGAAATGTGGAAAATGGTCCGTTTTCAAATGTTTTATTTTTGAACGTCAGTTCACATTTGTAGGTGGATCATCAGTGTTAGAGCTAAAATTAGCATGTTTAAAGTGATTTTCATGCTTCCAGGGGCTCGGGAAGTGAATTAAATACTATTTGGAGGCATTTAATGTTCAAGCAAAAACAGCTGATTTTTGACAAAAGAGATAACACCCCCCCATTACGTCATGCTTAAGAAATGTGGAAAATGGTCCGTTTTCAAATGTTTTATTTTTGAACGTCAGTTCACATTTGTAGGTGGATCATCAGTGTTAGAGCTAAAATTAGCATGTTTAAAGTGATTTTCATGCTTCCAGGGGCCCTAAACACAAGATTTATGGAATGGTTAAAAGTGCATGAAAATGGCCAATTTACTCACTCTGAGTTCTCAAAAAGTGTTTCTTCACCCCGGGAAGTTAATTAAATACCATTTGAAGGCATTTAATGTTCGAGCAAAAACGGCTGATTTTCGACAAAAGAGATAACACCCCCCCATTACGTCATGCTTCAGAAATGTGGAAAATGGTCCGTTTTCAAATGTTTTATTTTTGAACATCAGTTCACATTTGTAGGTGGATCATCAGTGTTAGAGCTAAAATTAGCATGTTTAAAGTGATTTTCATGCTTCCAGGGGCTCGGGAAGTGAATTAAATACTATTTGGAGGCATTTAATGTTCAATCAAAAACAGCTGATTTTTGACAAAAGAGATAACACCCCCCCATTACGTCATGCTTCAGAAATGTGGAAAATGGTCCGTTTTCAAATGTTTTATTTTTTAACGTCAGTTCACATTTGTAGGTGGATCATCAGTGTTGGAGCTAAAATTAGCATGTTTAAAGTGATTTTCATGCTTCCAGGGGCCCTAAACACAAGATTTATGGAATGGTTAAAAGTGCATGAAAATGGCCAATTTACTCACTCTGAGTTCTCAAAAAGGGTTTCTTCACCCCGGGAAGTTAATTAAATACCATTTGGAGGCATTTAATATTCGAGCAAAAACGGCTGATTTTCGACAAAAGAGATAACACCCCCCCATTACGTCATTCTTCAGAAATGTGGAAAATGGTCCGTTTTCAAATGTTTTATTTTTGAACGTCAGTTCACATTTGTAGGTGGATCATCAGTGTTAGAGCTAAAATTAGCATGTTTAAAGTGATTTTCATGCTTCCAGGGGCTCGGGAAGTGAATTAAATACTATTTGGAGGCATTTAATGTTCAAGCAAAAACAGCTGATTTTTGACAAAAGAGATAACACCCCCCCATTACGTCATGCTTCAGAAATGTGGAAAATGGTCCGTTTTCAAATGTTTTATTTTTGAACGTCAGTTCACATTTGTAGGTGGATCATCAGTGTTAGAGCTAAAATTAGCATGTTTAAAGTGATTTTCATGCTTCCAGGGGCCCTAAACACAAGATTTATGGAATGGTTAAAAGTGCATGAAAATGGCCAATTTACTCACTCTGAGTTCTCAAAAAGGGTTTCTTCACCCCGGGAAGTTAATTAAATACCATTTGGAGGCATTTAATGTTCGAGCAAAAACGGCTGATTTTCGACAAAAGAGATAACATCCCCCCATTACGTCATGCTTCAGAAATGTGGAAAATGGTCCGTTTTCAAATGTTTTATTTTTGAACATCAGTTCACATTTGTAGGTGGATCATCAGTGTTAGAGCTAAAATTAGCATGTTTAAAGTGATTTTCATGCTTCCAGGGGCTCGGGAAGTGAATTAAATACTATTTGGAGGCATTTAATGTTCAATCAAAAACAGCTGATTTTTGACAAAAGAGATAACACCCCCCCATTACGTCATGCTTCAGAAATGTGGAAAATGGTCCGTTTTCAAATGTTTTATTTTTGAACGTCAGTTCACATTTGTAGGTGGATCATCAGTGTTAGAGCTAAAATTAGCATGTTTAAAGTGATTTTCATGCTTCCAGGGGCCCTAAACACAAGATTTATGGAATGGTTAAAAGTGCATGAAAATGGCCAATTTACTCACTCTGAGTTCTCAAAAAGGGTTTCTTCACCCCGGGAAGTTAATTAAATACCATTTGGAGGCATTTAATGTTCGAGCAAAAACGGCTGATTTTCGACAAAAGAGATAACACCCCCCCATTACGTCATGCTTCAGAAATGTGGAAAATGGTCCGTTTTCAAATGTTTTATTTTTGAACGTCAGTTCACATTTGTAGGTGGATCATCAGTGTTAGAGCTAAAATTAGCATGTTTAAAGTGATTTTCATGCTTCCAGGGGCTCGGGAAGTGAATTAAATACTATTTGGAGGCATTTAATGTTCAAGCAAAAACTGCTGATTTTTGACAAAAGAGATAACACCCCCCCATTACGTCATGCTTCAGAAATGTGGAAAATGGTCCGTTTTCAAATGTTTTATTTTTGAACGTCAGTTCACATTTGTAGGTGGATCATCAGTGTTAGAGCTAAAATTAGCATGTTTAAAGTGATTTTCATGCTTCCAGGGGCCCTAAACACAAGATTTATGGAATGGTTAAAAGTGCATGAAAATGGCCAATTTACTCACTCTGAGTTCTCAAAAAGGGTTTCTTCACCCCGGGAAGTTAATTAAATACTATTTGGAGGCATTTAATGTTCGAGCAAAAACGTCTGATTTTCGTCAAAAGAGATAACACCCCCCCATTACGTCATGCTTCAAAAATGTGGAAAATGGTCCGTTTTCAAATGTTTTATTTTTGAACATCAGTTCACATTTGTAGGTGGATCATCAGTGTTAGAGCTAAAATTAGCATGTTTAAAGTGATTTTCATGCTTCCAGGGGCTCGGGAAGTGAATTAAATACTATTTGGAGGCATTTAATGTTCAATCAAAAACAGCTGATTTTTGACAAAAGAGATAACACCCCCTTATTACGTCATGCTTCAGAAATGTGGAAAATGGTCCGTTTTCAAATGTTTTATTTTTTAACGTCAGTTCACATTTGTAGGTGGATCATCAGTGTTAGAGCTAAAATTAGCATGTTTAAAGTGATTTTCATGCTTCCAGGGGCCCTAAACACAAGATTTATGGAATGGTTAAAAGTGCATGAAAATGGCCAATTTACTCACTCTGAGTTCTCAAAAAGGGTTTCTTCACCCCGGGAAGTTAATTAAATACCATTTGGAGGCATTTAATGTTTGAGCAAAAACGGCTGATTTTCAACAAAAGAGATAACACCCCCCCATTACGTCATGCTTCAGAAATGTGGAAAATGGTCCGTTTTCAAATGTTTTATTTTTGAACGTCAGTTCACATTTGTAGGTGGATCATCAGTGTTAGAGCTAAAATTAGCATGTTTAAAGTGATTTTCATGCTTCCAGGGGCTCGGGAAGTGAATTAAATATTATTTGGAGGCATTTAATGTTCAATCAAAAACATCTGATTTTTGACAAAAGAGATAACACCCCCCCATTACGTCATGCTTAAGAAATGTGGAAAATGGTCCGTTTTCAAATGTTTTATTTTTGAACGTCAGTTCACATTTGTAGGTGGATCATCAGTGTTAGAGCTAAAATTAGCATGTTTAAAGTGATTTTCATGCTTCCAGGGGCCCTAAACACAAGATTTATGGAATGGTTAAAAGTGCATGAAAATGGCCAATTTACTCACTCTGAGTTCTCAAAAAGTGTTTCTTCACCCCGGGAAGTTAATTAAATACCATTTGAAGGCATTTAATGTTCGAGCAAAAACGGCTGATTTTCGACAAAAGAGATAACACCCCCCCATTACGTCATGCTTCAGAAATGTGGAAAATGGTCCGTTTTCAAATGTTTTATTTTTGAACATCAGTTCACATTTGTAGGTGGATCATCAGTGTTAGAGCTAAAATTAGCATGTTTAAAGTGATTTTCATGCTTCCAGGGGCTCGGGAAGTGAATTAAATACTATTTGGAGGCATTTAATGTTCAATCAAAAACAGCTGATTTTTGACAAAAGAGATAACACCCCCCCATTACGTCATGCTTCAGAAATGTGGAAAATGGTCCGTTTTCAAATGTTTTATTTTTTAACGTCAGTTCACATTTGTAGGTGGATCATCAGTGTTGGAGCTAAAATTAGCATGTTTAAAGTGATTTTCATGCTTCCAGGGGCCCTAAACACAAGATTTATGGAATGGTTAAAAGTGCATGAAAATGGCCAATTTACTCACTCTGAGTTCTCAAAAAGGGTTTCTTCACCCCGGGAAGTTAATTAAATACCATTTGGAGGCATTTAATGTTCGAGCAAAAACGGCTGATTTTCGACAAAAGAGATAACACCCTCCCATTACGTCATTCTTCAGAAATGTGGAAAATGGTCCGTTTTCAAATGTTTTATTTTTGAACGTCAGTTCACATTTGTAGGTGGATCATCAGTGTTAGAGCTAAAATTAGCATGTTTAAAGTGATTTTCATGCTTCCAGGGGCTCGGGAAGTGAATTAAATACTATTTGGAGGCATTTAATGTTCAAGCAAAAACAGCTGATTTTTGACAAAAGAGATAACACCCCCCCATTACGTCATGCTTAAGAAATGTGGAAAATGGTCCGTTTTCAAATGTTTTATTTTTGAACGTCAGTTCACATTTGTAGGTGGATCATCAGTGTTAGAGCTAAAATTAGCATGTTTAAAGTGATTTTCATGCTTCCAGGGGCCCTAAACACAAGATTTATGGAATGGTTAAAAGTGCATGAAAATGGCCAATTTACTCACTCTGAGTTCTCAAAAAGTGTTTCTTCACCCCGGGAAGTTAATTAAATACCATTTGAAGGCATTTAATGTTCGAGCAAAAACGGCTGATTTTCGACAAAAGAGATAACACCCCCCCATTACGTCATGCTTCAGAAATGTGGAAAATGGTCCGTTTTCAAATGTTTTATTTTTGAACATCAGTTCACATTTGTAGGTGGATCATCAGTGTTAGAGCTAAAATTAGCATGTTTAAAGTGATTTTCATGCTTCCAGGGGCTCGGGAAGTGAATTAAATACTATTTGGAGGCATTTAATGTTCAATCAAAAACAGCTGATTTTTGACAAAAGAGATAACACCCCCCCATTACGTCATGCTTCAGAAATGTGGAAAATGGTCCGTTTTCAAATGTTTTATTTTTTAACGTCAGTTCACATTTGTAGGTGGATCATCAGTGTTGGAGCTAAAATTAGCATGTTTAAAGTGATTTTCATGCTTCCAGGGGCCCTAAACACAAGATTTATGGAATGGTTAAAAGTGCATGAAAATGGCCAATTTACTCACTCTGAGTTCTCAAAAAGGGTTTCTTCACCCCGGGAAGTTAATTAAATACCATTTGGAGGCATTTAATATTCGAGCAAAAACGGCTGATTTTCGACAAAAGAGATAACACCCCCCCATTACGTCATTCTTCAGAAATGTGGAAAATGGTCCGTTTTCAAATGTTTTATTTTTGAACGTCAGTTCACATTTGTAGGTGGATCATCAGTGTTAGAGCTAAAATTAGCATGTTTAAAGTGATTTTCATGCTTCCAGGGGCTCGGGAAGTGAATTAAATACTATTTGGAGGCATTTAATGTTCAAGCAAAAACAGCTGATTTTTGACAAAAGAGATAACACCCCCCCATTACGTCATGCTTCAGAAATGTGGAAAATGGTCCGTTTTCAAATGTTTTATTTTTGAACGTCAGTTCACATTTGTAGGTGGATCATCAGTGTTAGAGCTAAAATTAGCATGTTTAAAGTGATTTTCATGCTTCCAGGGGCCCTAAACACAAGATTTATGGAATGGTTAAAAGTGCATGAAAATGGCCAATTTACTCACTCTGAGTTCTCAAAAAGGGTTTCTTCACCCCGGGAAGTTAATTAAATACCATTTGGAGGCATTTAATGTTCGAGCAAAAACGGCTGATTTTCGACAAAAGAGATAACATCCCCCCATTACGTCATGCTTCAGAAATGTGGAAAATGGTCCGTTTTCAAATGTTTTATTTTTGAACATCAGTTCACATTTGTAGGTGGATCATCAGTGTTAGAGCTAAAATTAGCATGTTTAAAGTGATTTTCATGCTTCCAGGGGCTCGGGAAGTGAATTAAATACTATTTGGAGGCATTTAATGTTCAATCAAAAACAGCTGATTTTTGACAAAAGAGATAACACCCCCCCATTACGTCATGCTTCAGAAATGTGGAAAATGGTCCGTTTTCAAATGTTTTATTTTTGAACGTCAGTTCACATTTGTAGGTGGATCATCAGTGTTAGAGCTAAAATTAGCATGTTTAAAGTGATTTTCATGCTTCCAGGGGCCCTAAACACAAGATTTATGGAATGGTTAAAAGTGCATGAAAATGGCCAATTTACTCACTCTGAGTTCTCAAAAAGGGTTTCTTCACCCCGGGAAGTTAATTAAATACCATTTGGAGGCATTTAATGTTCGAGCAAAAACGGCTGATTTTCGACAAAAGAGATAACACCCCCCCATTACGTCATGCTTCAGAAATGTGGAAAATGGTCCGTTTTCAAATGTTTTATTTTTGAACGTCAGTTCACATTTGTAGGTGGATCATCAGTGTTAGAGCTAAAATTAGCATGTTTAAAGTGATTTTCATGCTTCCAGGGGCTCGGGAAGTGAATTAAATACTATTTGGAGGCATTTAATGTTCAAGCAAAAACAGCTGATTTTTGACAAAAGAGATAACACCCCCCCATTACGTCATGCTTCAGAAATGTGGAAAATGGTCCGTTTTCAAATGTTTTATTTTTGAACGTCAGTTCACATTTGTAGGTGGATCATCAGTGTTAGAGCTAAAATTAGCATGTTTAAAGTGATTTTCATGCTTCCAGGGGCCCTAAACACAAGATTTATGGAATGGTTAAAAGTGCATGAAAATGGCCAATTTACTCACTCTGAGTTCTCAAAAAGGGTTTCTTCACCCCGGGAAGTTAATTAAATACCATTTGGAGGCATTTAATGTTCGAGCAAAAACGTCTGATTTTCGTCAAAAGAGATAACACCCCCCCATTACGTCATGCTTCAAAAATGTGGAAAATGGTCCGTTTTCAAATGTTTTATTTTTTAACGTTAGTTCACATTTGTAGGTGGATCATCAGTGTTAGAGCTAAAATTAGCATGTTTAAAGTGATTTTCATGCTTCCAGGGGCCCTAAACACAAGATTTATGGAATGGTTAAAAGTGCATGAAAATGGCCAATTTACTCACTCTGAGTTCTCAAAAAGGGTTTCTTCACCCCGGGAAGTTAATTAAATACCATTTGGAGGCATTTAATGTTCGAGCAAAAACGGCTGATTTTCGACAAAAGAGATAACACCCCCCCATTACGTCATGCTTCAGAAATGTGGAAAATGGTCCGTTTTCAAATGTTTTATTTTTGAACGTCAGTTCACATTTGTAGGTGGATCATCAGTGTTAGAGCTAAAATTAGCATGTTTAAAGTGATTTTCATGCTTCCAGGGGCCCTAAACACAAGATTTATGGAATGGTTAAAAGTGCATGAAAATGGCCAATTTACTCACTCTGAGTTCTCAAAAAGGGTTTCTTCACCCCGGGAAGTTAATTAAATACCATTTGGAGGCATTTAATGTTCGAGCAAAAACGGCTGATTTTCGACAAAAGAGATAACACCCCCCCATTACGTCATGCTTCAGAAATGTGGAAAATGGTCCGTTTTCAAATGTTTTATTTTTGAACATCAGTTCACATTTGTAGGTGGATCATCAGTGTTAGAGCTAAAATTAGCATGTTTAAAGTGATTTTCATGCTTCCAGGGGCTCGGGAAGTGAATTAAATACTATTTGGAGGCATTTAATGTTCAATCAAAAACAGCTGATTTTTGACAAAAGAGATAACACCCCCCCCATTACGTCATGCTTCAGAAATGTGGAAAATGGTCCGTTTTCAAATGTTTTATTTTTTAACGTCAGTTCACATTTGTAGGTGGATCATCAGTGTTAGAGCTAAAATTAGCATGTTTAAAGTGGTTTTCACGCTTCCAGGGGCCCTAAACACAAGATTTATGGAATGGTTAAAAGTGCATGAAAATGGCCAATTTACTCACTCTGAGTTCTCAAAAAGTGTTTCTTCACTCCGGGAAGTTAATTAAATACCATTTGAAGGCATTTAATGTTCGAGCAAAAACAGCTGATTTTCGACAAAAGAGATAACACCCCCCCATTACGTCATGCTTCAGAAATGTGGAAAATGGTCCGTTTTCAAATGTTTTATTTTTGAACATCAGTTCACATTTGTAGGTGGATCATCAGTGTTAGAGCTAAAATTAGCATTTTTAAAGTGATTTTCTTGCTTCCAGGGGCTCGGGAAGTGAATTAAATACTATTTGGAGGCATTTAATGTTCAATCAAAAACAGCTGATTTTTGACAAAAGAGATAACACCCCCCCATTACGTCATGCTTCAGAAATGTGGAAAATGGTCCGTTTTCAAATGTTTTATTTTTGAACGTCAGTTCACATTTGTAGGTGGATCATCAGTGTTAGAGCTAAAATTAGCATGTTTAAAGTGATTTTCATGCTTCCAGGGGCCCTAAACACTAGATTTATGGAATGGTTAAAAGTGCATGAAAATGGCCAATTTACTCATTCTGAGTTCTCAAAAAGGGTTTCTTCACCCCGGGAAGTTAATTAAATACCATTTGGAGGCATTTAATGTTCGAGCAAAAACGGCTGATTTTCGACAAAAGAGATAACACCCCCCCATTACGTCATGCTTCAGAAATGTGGAAAATGGTCCGTTTCAAATGTTTTATTTTTGAACGTCAGTTCACATTTGTAGGTGGATCATCAGTGTTAGAGCTAAAATTAGCATGTTTAAAGTGATTTTCATGCTTCCAGTGGCTCGGGAAGTGAATTAAATACTATTTGGAGGCATTTAATGTTCAATCAAAAACAGCTGATTTTTGACAAAAGAGATAACACCCCCCCATTACGTCATGCTTCAGAAATGTGGAAAATGGTCCGTTTTAAAATGTTTTATTTTTGAATGTCAGTTCACATTTGTAGGTGGATCATCAGTGTTGGAGCTAAAATTAGCATGTTTAAAGTGATTTTCATGCTTCCAGGGGCCCTAAACACAAGATTTATGGAATGGTTAAAAGTGCATGAAAATGGCCAATTTACTCACTCTGAGTTCTCAAAAAGGGTTTCTTCACCCGGGAAGTTAATTAAATACCATTTGGAGGCATTTAATGTTCGAGCAAAAACGGCTGATTTTCGACAAAAGAGATAACACCCCCCCATTACGTCATGCTTCAGAAATGTGGAAAATGGTCCGTTTTCAAATGTTTTATTTTTGAACATCAGTTCACATTTGTAGGTGGATCATCAGTGTTAGAGCTAAAATTAGCAGGTTTAAAGTGATTTTCATGCTTCCAGGGGCTCGGGAAGTGAATTAAATACTATTTGGAGGCATTTAATGTTCAATCAAAAACAGCTGATTTTTGACAAAAGAGATAACACCCCCCCATTACGTCATGCTTCAGAAATGTGGAAAATGGTCCGTTTTCAAATGTTTTATTTTTGAACGTCAGTTCACATTTGTAGGTGGATCATCAGTGTTAGAGCTAAAATTAGCATGTTTAAAGTGATTTTCATGCTTCCAGGGGCCCTAAACACAAGATTAATGGAATGGTTAAAAGTGCATGAAAATGGCCAATTTACTCATTCTGAGTTCTCAAAAAGGGTTTCTTCACCCCGGGAAGTTAATTAAATACCATTTGGAGGCATTTAATGTTCGAGCAAAAACGGCTGATTTTCGACAAAAGAGATAACACCCCCCCATTACGTCATGCTTCAGAAATGTGGAAAATGGTCCGTTTTCAAATGTTTTATTTTTGAACGTCAGTTCACATTTGTAGGTGGATCATCAGTGTTAGAGCTAAAATTAGCATGTTTAAAGTTATTTTCATGCTTCCAGGGGCTCGGGAAGTGAATTAAATACTATTTGGAGGCATTTAATGTTCAATCAAAAACAGCTGATTTTTGACAAAAGAGATAACACCCCCCCATTACGTCATGCTTCAGAAATGTGGAAAATGGTCCGTTTTAAAATGTTTTATTTTTGAATGTCAGTTCACATTTGTAGGTGGATCATCAGTGTTGGAGCTAAAATTAGCATGTTTAAAGTGATTTTCATGCTTCCAGGGGCCCTAAACACAAGATTTATGGAATGGTTAAAAGTGCATGAAAATGGCCAATTTACTCACTCTGAGTTCTCAAAAAGGGTTTCTTCACCCCGGGAAGTTAATTAAATACCATTTGGAGGCATTTAATGTTCGAGCAAAAACGGCTGATTTTCGACAAAAGAGATAACACCCCCCCATTACGTCATGCTTCAGAAATGTGGAAAATGGTCCGTTTTCAAATGTTTTATTTTTGAACGTCAGTTCACATTTGTAGGTGGATCATCAGTGTTAGAGCTAAAATTAGCATGTTTAAAGTGATTTTCATGCTTCCAGGGGCTCGGGAAGTGAATTAAATACTATTTGGAGGCATTTAATGTTCAAGCAAAAACAGCAGATTTTTGACAAAAGAGATAACACCCCCCCATTACGTCATGCTTCAGAAATGTGGAAAATGGTCAGTTTTCAAATGTTTTATTTTTGAACGTCAGTTCACATTTGTAGGTGGATCATCAGTGCTAGAGCTAAAATTAGCATGTTTAAAGTGATTTTCATGCTTCCAGGGGCCTTAAACACAAGATTTATGGAATGGTTAAAAGTGCATGAAAATGGCCAATTTACTCACTCTGAGTTCTCAAAAAGGGTTTCTTCACCCCGGGAAGTTAATTAAATACCATTTGGAGGCATTTAATGTTCGAGCAAAAACGGCTGATTTTCGACAAAAGAGATAACACCCCCCATTACGTCATGCTTCAGAAATGTGGAAAATGGTCCGTTTTCAAATGTTTTATTTTTGAACGTCAGTTCACATTTCAAGGTGGATCATCAGTGTTAGAGCTAAAATTAGCATGTTTAAAGTGATTTTCATGCTTCCAGGGGCTCGGGAAGTGAATTAAATACTATTTGGAGGCATTTAATGTTCAATCAAAAACAGCTGATTTTTGACAAAAGAGATAACACCCCCCTATTACGTCATGCTTCAGAAATGTGGAAAATGGTCCGTTTTCAAATGTTTTATTTTTGGACGTCAGTTCACATTTGTAGGTGGATCATCAGTGTTAGAGCTAAAATTAGCATGTTTAAAGTGATTTTCATGCTTCCAGGGGCCCTAAACACAAGATTTATGGAATGGTTAAAAGTGCATGAAAATGGCCAATTTACTCATTCTGAGTTCTCAAAAAGGGTTTCTTCACCCCGGGAAGTTAATTAAATACCATTTGGAGGCATTTAATGTTCGAGCAAAAACGGCTGATTTTCGACAAAAGAGATAACACCCCCCCATTACGTCATGCTTCAGAAATGTGGAAAATGGTCCGTTTTCAAATGTTTTATTTTTGAACGTCATTTCACATTTGTAGGTGGATCATCAGTGTTAGAGCTAAAATTAGCATGTTTAAAGTTATTTTCATGCTTCCAGGGGCTCGGGAAGTGAATTAAATACTATTTGGAGGCATTTAATGTTCAATCAAAAACAGCTGATTTTTGACAAAAGAGATAACACCCCCCCCATTACGTCATGCTTCAGAAATGTGGAAAATGGTCCGTTTTAAAATGTTTTATTTTTGAATGTCAGTTCACATTTGTAGGTGGATCATCAGTGTTGGAGCTAAAATTAGCATGTTTAAAGTGATTTTCATGCTTCCAGGGGCCCTAAACACAAGATTTATGGAATGGTTAAAAGTGCATGAAAATGGCCAATTTACTCACTCTGAGTTCTCAAAAAGGGTTTCTTCACCCGGGAAGTTAATTAAATACCATTTGGAGGCATTTAATGTTCGAGCAAAAACGGCTGATTTTCGACAAAAGAGATAACACCCCCCCATTACGTCATGCTTCAGAAATGTGGAAAATGGTCCGTTTTCAAATGTTTTATTTTTGAACGTCAGTTCACATTTGTAGGTGGATCATCAGTGTTAGAGCTAAAATTAGCATGTTTAAAGTGATTTTCATGCTTCCAGGGGCTCAGGAAGTGAAGTAAATACTATTTGGAGGCATTTAATGTTCAAGCAAAAACAGCAGATTTTTGACAAAAGAGATAACACCCCCCCATTACGTCATGCTTCAGAAATGTGGAAAATGGTCCGTTTTCAAATGTTTTATTTTTGAACGTCAGTTCACATTTGTAGGTGGATCATCAGTGTTAGAGCTAAAATTAGCATGTTTAAAGTGATTTTCATGCTTCCAGGGGCCCTAAACACAAGATTTATGGAATGGTTAAAAGTGCATGAAAATGGCCAATTTACTCACTCTGAGTTCTCAAAAAGGGTTTCTTCACCCCGGGAAGTTAATTAAATACCATTTGGAGGCATTTAATGTTCGAGCAAAAACGGCTGATTTTCGACAAAAGAGATAACACCCCCCCATTACGTCATGCTTCAGAAATGTGGAAAATGGTCCGTTTTCAAATGTTTTATTTTTGAACGTCAGTTCACATTTGTAGGTGGATCATCAGTGTTAGAGCTAAAATTAGCATGTTTAAAGTGATTTTCATGCTTCCAGGGGCTCGGGAAGTGAATTAAATACTATTTGGAGGCATTTAATGTTCAATCAAAAACAGCTGATTTTTGACAAAAGAGATAACACCCCCCCCATTACGTCATGCTTCAGAAATGTTGAAAATGGTCCGTTTTCAAATGTTTTATTTTTGAACGTCAGTTCACATTTGTAGGTGGATCATCAGTGTTAGAGCTAAAATTAGCATGTTTAAAGTGATTTTCATGCTTCCAGGGGCCCTAAACACAAGATTTATGGAATGGTTAAAAGTGCATGAAAATGGCCAATTTACTCACTCTGAGTTCTCAAAAAGGGTTTCTTCACCCCGGGAAGTTAATTAAATACCATTTGGAGGCATTTAATGTTCGAGCAAAAAAGCTGATTTTCGACAAAAGAGATAACACCCCCCCATTACGTCATGCTTCAGAAATGTGGAAAATGGTCCGTTTTCAAATGTTTTATTTTTGAACATCAGTTCACATTTGTAGGTGGATCATCAGTGTTAGAGCTAAAATTAGCATGTTTAAAGTGATTTTCATGCTTCCAGGGGCTCGGGAAGTGAATTAAATACTATTTGGAGGCATTTAATGTTCAATCAAAAACAGCTGATTTTTGACAAAAGAGATAACACCCCCCCATTACGTCATGCTTCAGAAATGTGGAAAATGGTCCGTTTCAAATGTTTTATTTTTGAACGTCAGTTCACATTTGTAGGTGGATCATCAGTGTTAGAGCTAAAATTAGCATGTTTAAAGTGATTTTCATGCTTCCAGTGGCTCGGGAAGTGAATTAAATACTATTTGGAGGCATTTAATGTTCAATCAAAAACAGCTGATTTTTGACAAAAGAGATAACACCCCCCCATTACGTCATGCTTCAGAAATGTGGAAAATGGTCCGTTTTCAAATGTTTTATTTTTGAACGTCAGTTCACATTTGTAGGTGGATCATCAGTGTTAGAGCTAAAATTAGCATGTTTAAAGTGATTTTCATGCTTCCAGGGGCCCTAAACACAAGATTAATGGAATGGTTAAAAGTGCATGAAAATGGCCAATTTACTCATTCTGAGTTCTCAAAAAGGGTTTCTTCACCCCGGGAAGTTAATTAAATACCATTTGGAGGCATTTAATGTTCGAGCAAAAACGGCTGATTTTCGACAAAAGAGATAACACCCCCCCATTACGTCATGCTTCAGAAATGTGGAAAATGGTCCGTTTTCAAATGTTTTATTTTTGAACGTCAGTTCACATTTGTAGGTGGATCATCAGTGTTAGAGCTAAAATTAGCATGTTTAAAGTTATTTTCATGCTTCCAGGGGCTCGGGAAGTGAATTAAATACTATTTGGAGGCATTTAATGTTCAATCAAAAACAGCTGATTTTTGACAAAAGAGATAACACCCCCCCATTACGTCATGCTTCAGAAATGTGGAAAATGGTCCGTTTTAAAATGTTTTATTTTTGAATGTCAGTTCACATTTGTAGGTGGATCATCAGTGTTGGAGCTAAAATTAGCATGTTTAAAGTGATTTTCATGCTTCCAGGGGCCCTAAACACAAGATTTATGGAATGGTTAAAAGTGCATGAAAATGGCCAATTTACTCACTCTGAGTTCTCAAAAAGGGTTTCTTCACCCCGGGAAGTTAATTAAATACCATTTGGAGGCATTTAATGTTCGAGCAAAAACGGCTGATTTTCGACAAAAGAGATAACACCCCCCCATTACGTCATGCTTCAGAAATGTGGAAAATGGTCCGTTTTCAAATGTTTTATTTTTGAACGTCAGTTCACATTTGTAGGTGGATCATCAGTGTTAGAGCTAAAATTAGCATGTTTAAAGTGATTTTCATGCTTCCAGGGGCTCGGGAAGTGAATTAAATACTATTTGGAGGCATTTAATGTTCAAGCAAAAACAGCAGATTTTTGACAAAAGAGATAACACCCCCCCATTACGTCATGCTTCAGAAATGTGGAAAATGGTCAGTTTTCAAATGTTTTATTTTTGAACGTCAGTTCACATTTGTAGGTGGATCATCAGTGCTAGAGCTAAAATTAGCATGTTTAAAGTGATTTTCATGCTTCCAGGGGCCCTAAACACAAGATTTATGGAATGGTTAAAAGTGCATGAAAATGGCCAATTTACTCACTCTGAGTTCTCAAAAAGGGTTTCTTCACCCCGGGAAGTTAATTAAATACCATTTGGAGGCATTTAATGTTCGAGCAAAAACGGCTGATTTTCGACAAAAGAGATAACACCCCCCATTACGTCATGCTTCAGAAATGTGGAAAATGGTCCGTTTTCAAATGTTTTATTTTTGAACGTCAGTTCACATTTCAAGGTGGATCATCAGTGTTAGAGCTAAAATTAGCATGTTTAAAGTGATTTTCATGCTTCCAGGGGCTCGGGAAGTGAATTAAATACTATTTGGAGGCATTTAATGTTCAATCAAAAACAGCTGATTTTTGACAAAAGAGATAACACCCCCCTATTACGTCATGCTTCAGAAATGTGGAAAATGGTCCGTTTTCAAATGTTTTATTTTTGGACGTCAGTTCACATTTGTAGGTGGATCATCAGTGTTAGAGCTAAAATTAGCATGTTTAAAGTGATTTTCATGCTTCCAGGGGCCCTAAACACAAGATTTATGGAATGGTTAAAAGTGCATGAAAATGGCCAATTTACTCATTCTGAGTTCTCAAAAAGGGTTTCTTCACCCCGGGAAGTTAATTAAATACCATTTGGAGGCATTTAATGTTCGAGCAAAAACGGCTGATTTTCGACAAAAGAGATAACACCCCCCCATTACGTCATGCTTCAGAAATGTGGAAAATGGTCCGTTTTCAAATGTTTTATTTTTGAACGTCATTTCACATTTGTAGGTGGATCATCAGTGTTAGAGCTAAAATTAGCATGTTTAAAGTTATTTTCATGCTTCCAGGGGCTCGGGAAGTGAATTAAATACTATTTGGAGGCATTTAATGTTCAATCAAAAACAGCTGATTTTTGACAAAAGAGATAACACCCCCCCATTACGTCATGCTCCAGAAATGTGGAAAATGGTCCGTTTTAAAATGTTTTATTTTTGAATGTCAGTTCACATTTGTAGGTGGATCATCAGTGTTGGAGCTAAAATTAGCATGTTTAAAGTGATTTTCATGCTTCCAGGGGCCCTAAACACAAGATTTATGGAATGGTTAAAAGTGCATGAAAATGGCCAATTTACTCACTCTGAGTTCTCAAAAAGGGTTTCTTCACCCCGGGAAGTTAATTAAATACCATTTGGAGGCATTTAATGTTCGAGCAAAAACGGCTGATTTTCGACAAAAGAGATAACACCCCCCCATTACGTCATGCTTCAGAAATGTGGAAAATGGTCCGTTTTCAAATGTTTTATTTTTGAACGTCAGTTCACATTTGTAGGTGGATCATCAGTGTTAGAGCTAAAATTAGCATGTTTAAAGTGATTTTCATGCTTCCAGGGGCTCGGGAAGTGAATTAAATACTATTTGGAGGCATTTAATGTTCAAGCAAAAACAGCAGATTTTTGACAAAAGAGATAACACCCCCCCATTACGTCATGCTTCAGAAATGTGGAAAATGGTCCGTTTTCAAATGTTTTATTTTTGAACGTCAGTTCACATTTGTAGGTGGATCATCAGTGTTAGAGCTAAAATTAGCATGTTTAAAGTGATTTTCATGCTTCCAGGGGCCCTAAACACAAGATTTATGGAATGGTTAAAAGTGCATGAAAATGGCCAATTTACTCACTCTGAGTTCTCAAAAAGGGTTTCTTCACCCCGGGAAGTTAATTAAATACCATTTGGAGGCATTTAATGTTCGAGCAAAAACGGCTGATTTTCGACAAAAGAGATAACACCCCCCCATTACGTCATGCTTCAGAAATGTGGAAAATGGTCCGTTTTCAAATGTTTTATTTTTGAACGTCAGTTCACATTTGTAGGTGGATCATCAGTGTTAGAGCTAAAATTAGCATGTTTAAAGTGATTTTCATGCTTCCAGGGGCTCGGGAAGTGAATTAAATACTATTTGGAGGCATTTAATGTTCAATCAAAAACAGCTGATTTTTGACAAAAGAGATAACACCCCCCCCATTACGTCATGCTTCAGAAATGTGGAAAATGGTCCGTTTTCAAATGTTTTATTTTTGAACGTCAGTTCACATTTGTAGGTGGATCATCAGTGTTAGAGCTAAAATTAGCATGTTTAAAGTGATTTTCATGCTTCCAGGGGCCCTAAACACAAGATTTATGGAATGGTTAAAAGTGCATGAAAATGGCCAATTTACTCACTCTGAGTTCTCAAAAAGGGTTTCTTCACCCCGGGAAGTTAATTAAATACCATTTGGAGGCATTTAATGTTCGAGCAAAAAAGCTGATTTTCGACAAAAGAGATAACACCCCCCCATTACGTCATGCTTCAGAAATGTGGAAAATGGTCCGTTTTCAAATGTTTTATTTTTGAACATCAGTTCACATTTGTAGGTGGATCATCAGTGTTAGAGCTAAAATTAGCATGTTTAAAGTGATTTTCATGCTTCCAGGGGCTCGGGAAGTGAATTAAATACTATTTGGAGGCATTTAATGTTCAATCAAAAACAGCTGATTTTTGACAAAAGAGATAACACCCCCCCCATTACGTCATGCTTCAGAAATGTGGAAAATGGTCCGTTTTCAAATGTTTTATTTTTTAACGTCAGTTCACATTTGTAGGTGGATCATCAGTGTTAGAGCTAAAATTAGCATGTTTAAAGTGATTTTCATGCTTCCAGGGGCCCTAAACACAAGATTTATGGAATGGTTAAAAGTGCATGAAAATGGCCAATTTACTCACTCTGAGTTCTCAAAAAGGGTTTCTTCACCCCGGGAAGTTAATTAAATACCATTTGGAGGCATTTAATGTTCGAGCAAAAACGGCTGATTTTCGACAAAAGAGATAACACCCCCCCATTACGTCATGCTTCAGGAATGTGGAAAATGGTCCGTTTTCAAATGTTTTATTTTTGAACGTCAGTTCACATTTGTAGGTGGATCATCAGTGTTAGAGCTAAAATTAGCATGTTTAAAGTGATTTTCATGCTTCCAGGGGCCCTAAACACAAGATTTATGGAATGGGTAAAAGTGCATGAAAATGGCCAATTTACTCACTCTGAGTTCTCAAAAAGGGTTTCTTCACCCCGGGAAGTTAACTAAATACCATTTGGAGGCATTTAATGTTCGAGCAAAAACGGCTGATTTTCGACAAAAGAGATAACACCCCCCCCCATTACGTCATGCTTCAGAAATGTGGAAAATGGTCCGTTTTCAAATGTTTTATTTTTGAACATCAGTTCACATTTGTAGGTGGATCATCAGTGTTAGAGCTAATATTAGCATGTTTAAAGTGATTTTCATGCTTCCAGGGGCTCGGGAAGTGAATTAAATACTATTTGGAGGCATTTAATGTTCAATCAAAAACAGCTGATTTTTGACAAAAGAGATAACACCCCCCCATTACGTCATGCTTCAGAAATGTGGAAAATGGTCCGTTTTCAAATGTTTTATTTTTTAACGTCAGTTCACATTTGTAGGTGGATCATCAGTGTTAGAGCTAAAATTAGCATGTTTAAAGTGATTTTCATGCTTCCAGGGGCCCTAAACACAAGATTTATGGAATGGTTAAAAGTGCATGAAAATGGCCAATTTACTCACTCTGAGTTCTCAAAAAGTGTTTCTTCACCCCGGGAAGTTAATTAAATACCATTTGGAGGCATTTAATGTTCGAGCAGAAACGGCTGATTTTCGACAAAAGAGATAACACCCCCCCCATTAAGTCATGCTTCAGAAATGTGGAAAATGGTCCGTTTTCAAATGTTTTATTTTGGAACGTCAGTTCACATTTGTAGGTGGATCATCAGTGTTAGAGCTAAAATTAGCATGTTTATAGTGATGTTCATGCTTCCAGGGGCTCGGGAAGTGAATTAAATACTATTTGGAGGCATTTAATGTTCAATCAAAAACAGCTGATTTTTGACAAAAGAGATAACACCCCCCCATTACGTCATGCTTCAGAAATGTGGAAAATGGTCCGTTTTAAAATGTTTTATTTTTGAATGTCAGTTCACATTTGTAGGTGGATCATCAGTGTTGGAGCTAAAATTAGCATGTTTAAAGTGATTTTCATGCTTCCAGGGGCCCTAAACACAAGATTTATGGAATGGTTAAAAGTGCATGAAAATGGCCAATTTACTCACTCTGAGTTCTCAAAAAGGGTTTCTTCACCCCGGGAAGTTAATTAAATACCATTTGGAGGCATTTAATGTTCGAGCAAAAACGGCTGATTTTCGACAAAAGAGATAACACCCCCCCATTACGTCATGCTTCAGAAATGTGGAAAATGGTCCGTTTTCAAATGTTTTATTTTTGAACGTCAGTTCACATTTGTAGGTGGATCATCAGTGTTAGAGCTAAAATTAGCATGTTTAAAGTGATTTTCATGCTTCCAGGGGCTCGGGAAGTGAATTAAATACTATTTGGAGGCATTTAATGTTCAAGCAAAAACAGCTGATTTTTGACAAAAGAGATAACACCCCCCCATTACGTCATGCTTCAGAAATGTGGAAAATGGTCCGTTTTCAAATGTTTTATTTTTGAACGTCAGTTCACATTTGTAGGTGGATCATCAGTGTTAGAGCTAAAATTAGCATGTTTAAAGTGATTTTCATGCTTCCAGGGGCCCTAAACACAAGATTTATGGAATGGTTAAAAGTGCATGAAAATGGCCAATTTACTCACTCTGATTTCTCAAAAAGGGTTTCTTCACCCCGGGAAGTTAATTAAATACCATTTGGAGGCATTTAATGTTCGAGCAAAAACGGCTGATTTTCGACAAAAGAGATAACACCCCCCCATTACGTCATGCTTCAGAAATGTGGAAAATGGTCCGTTTTCAAATGTTTTATTTTTGAACGTCAGTTCACATTTGTAGGTGGATCATCAGTGTTAGAGCTAAAATTAGCATGTTTATAGTGATGTTCATGCTTCCAGGGGCTCGGGAAGTGAATTAAATACTATTTGGAGGCATTTAATGTTCAATCAAAAACAGCTGATTTTTGACAAAAGAGATAACACCCCCCCATTACGTCATGCTTCAGAAATGTGGAAAATGGTCCGTTTTAAAATGTTTTATTTTTGAATGTCAGTTCACATTTGTAGGTGGATCATCAGTGTTGGAGCTAAAATTAGCATGTTTAAAGTGATTTTCATGCTTCCAGGGGCCCTAAACACAAGATTTATGGAATGGTTAAAAGTGCATGAAAATGGCCAATTTACTCACTCTGAGTTCTCAAAAAGGGTTTCTTCACCCCGGGAAGTTAATTAAATACCATTTGGAGGCATTTAATGTTCGAGCAAAAACGGCTGATTTTCGACAAAAGAGATAACACCCCCCCATTACGTCATGCTTCAGAAATGTGGAAAATGGTCCGTTTTCAAATGTTTTATTTTTGAACGTCAGTTCACATTTGTAGGTGGATCATCAGTGTTAGAGCTAAAATTAGCATGTTTAAAGTGATTTTCATGCTTCCAGGGGCTCGGGAAGTGAATTAAATACTATTTGGAGGCATTTAATGTTCAAGCAAAAACAGCTGATTTTTGACAAAAGAGATAACACCCCCCCATTACGTCATGCTTCAGAAATGTGGAAAATGGTCCGTTTTCAAATGTTTTATTTTTGAACGTCAGTTCACATTTGTAGGTGGATCATCAGTGTTAGAGCTAAAATTAGCATGTTTAAAGTGATTTTCATGCTTCCAGGGGCCCTAAACACAAGATTTATGGAATGGTTAAAAGTGCATGAAAATGGCCAATTTACTCACTCTGATTTCTCAAAAAGGGTTTCTTCACCCCGGGAAGTTAATTAAATACCATTTGGAGGCATTTAATGTTCGAGCAAAAACGGCTGATTTTCGACAAAAGAGATAACACCCCCCCATTACGTCATGCTTCAGAAATGTGGAAAATGGTCCGTTTTCAAATGTTTTATTTTTGAACGTCAGTTCACATTTGTAGGTGGATCATCAGTGTTAGAGCTAAAATTAGCATGTTTAAAGTGATTTTCATGCTTCCAGGGGCTCGGGAAGTGAATTAAATACTATTTGGAGGCATTTACTGTTCAAGCAAAACAGCTGATTTTTGACAAAAGAGATAACACCCCCCCATTACGTCATGCTTCAGAAATGTGGAAAATGGTCCGTTTTCAAATGTTTTATTTTTGAACGTCAGTTCACATTTGTAGGTGGATCATCAGTGTTAGAGCTAAAATTAGCATGTTTAAAGTGATTTTCATGCTTCCAGGGGCCCTAAACACAAGATTTATGGAATGGTTAAAAGTGCATGAAAATGGCCAATTTACTCACTCTGAGTTCTCAAAAAGGGTTTCTTCACCCCGGGAAGTTAATTAAATACCATTTGGAGGCATTTAATGTTCGAGCAAAAACGGCTGATTTTCGACAAAAGAGATAACATCCCCCCATTACGTCATGCTTCAGAAATGTGGAAAATGGTCCGTTTTCAAATGTTTTATTTTTGAACATCAGTTCACATTTGTAGGTGGATCATCAGTGTTAGAGCTAAAATTAGCATGTTTAAAGTGATTTTCATGCTTCCAGGGGCTCGGGAAGTGAATTAAATACTATTTGGAGGCATTTAATGTTCAAGCAAAAACAGCTGATTTTTGACAAAAGAGATAACACCCCCCCATTACGTCATGCTTCAGAAATGTGGAAAATGGTCCGTTTTCAAATGTTTTATTTTTGAACGTCAGTTCACATTTGTAGGTGGATCATCAGTGTTAGAGCTAAAATTAGCATGTTTAAAGTGATTTTCATGCTTCCAGGGGCCCTAAACACAAGATTTATGGAATGGTTAAAAGTGCATGTAAATGGCCAATTTACTCACTCTGAGTTCTCAAAAAGGGTTTCTTCACCCCGGGAAGTTAATTAAATACCATTTGGAGGCATTTAATGTTCGAGCAAAAAAGCTGATTTTCGACAAAAGAGATAACACCCCCCCATTACGTCATGCTTCAGAAATGTGGAAAATGGTCCGTTTTCAAATGTTTTATTTTTGAACATCAGTTCACATTTGTAGGTGGATCATCAGTGTTAGAGCTAAAATTAGCATGTTTAAAGTGATTTTCATGCTTCCAGGGGCTCGGGAAGTGAATTAAATACTATTTGGAGGCATTTAATGTTCAATCAAAAACAGCTGATTTTTGACAAAAGAGATAACACCCCCCCATTACGTCATGCTTCAGAAATGTGGAAAATGGTCCGTTTTCAAATGTTTTATTTTTTAACGTCAGTTCACATTTGTAGGTGGATCATCAGTGTTAGAGCTAAAATTAGCATGTTTAAAGTGATTTTCATGCTTCCAGGGGCCCTAAACACAAGATTTATGGAATGGTTAAAAGTGCATGAAAATGGCCAATTTACTCACTCTGAGTTCTCAAAAAGGGTTTCTTCACCCCGGGAAGTTAATTAAATACCATTTGGAGGCATTTAATGTTCGAGCAAAAACGGCTGATTTTCAACAAAAGAGATAACACCCCCCCATTACGTCATGCTTCAGAAATGTGGAAAATGGTCCGTTTTCAAATGTTTTATTTTTGAACGTCAGTTCACATTTGTAGGTGGATCATCAGTGTTAGAGCTAAAATTAGCATGTTTAAAGTGATTTTCATGCTTCCAGGGGCTCGGGAAGTGAATTAAATACTATTTGGAGGCATTTAATGTTCAATCAAAAACATCTGATTTTTGACAAAAGAGATAACACCCCCCCCATTACGTCATGCTTCAGAAATGTGGAAAATGGTCCGTTTTCAAATGTTTTATTTTTGAACGTCAGTTCACATTTGTAGGTGGATCATCAGTGTTAGAGCTAAAATTAGCATGTTTAAAGTGATTTTCATGCTTCCAGGGGCCCTAAACACAAGATTTATGGAATGGTTAAAAGTGCATGAAAATGGCCAATTTACTCACTCTGAGTTCTCAAAAAGTGTTTCTTCACCCCGGGAAGTTAATTAAATACCATTTGAAGGCATTTAATGTTCGAGCAAAAACGGCTGATTTTCGACAAAAGAGATAACACCCCCCATTACGTCATGCTTCAGAAATGTGGAAAATGGTCCGTTTTCAAATGTTTTATTTTTGAACATCAGTTCACATTTGTAGGTGGATCATCAGTGTTAGAGCTAAAATTAGCATGTTTAAAGTGATTTTCATGCTTCCAGGGGCTCGGGAAGTGAATTAAATACTATTTGGAGGCATTTAATGTTCAATCAAAAACAGCTGATTTTTGACAAAAGAGATAACACCCCCCCATTACGTCATGCTTCAGAAATGTGGAAAATGGTCCGTTTCAAATGTTTTATTTTTGAACGTCAGTTCACATTTGTAGGTGGATCATCAGTGTTAGAGCTAAAATTAGCATGTTTAAAGTGATTTTCATGCTTCCAGTGGCTCGGGAAGTGAATTAAATACTATTTGGAGGCATTTAATGTTCAATCAAAAACAGCTGATTTTTGACAAAAGAGATAACACCCCCCCATTACGTCATGCTTCAGAAATGTGGAAAATGGTCCGTTTTCAAATGTTTTATTTTTGAACGTCAGTTCACATTTGTAGGTGGATCATCAGTGTTAGAGCTAAAATTAGCATGTTTAAAGTGATTTTCATGCTTCCAGGGGCCCTAAACACAAGATTAATGGAATGGTTAAAAGTGCATGAAAATGGCCAATTTACTCATTCTGAGTTCTCAAAAAGGGTTTCTTCACCCCGGGAAGTTAATTAAATACCATTTGGAGGCATTTAATGTTCGAGCAAAAACGGCTGATTTTCGACAAAAGAGATAACACCCCCCCATTACGTCATGCTTCAGAAATGTGGAAAATGGTCCGTTTTCAAATGTTTTATTTTTGAACGTCAGTTCACATTTGTAGGTGGATCATCAGTGTTAGAGCTAAAATTAGCATGTTTAAAGTTATTTTCATGCTTCCAGGGGCTCGGGAAGTGAATTAAATACTATTTGGAGGCATTTAATGTTCAATCAAAAACAGCTGATTTTTGACAAAAGAGATAACACCCCCCCATTACGTCATGCTTCAGAAATGTGGAAAATGGTCCGTTTTAAAATGTTTTATTTTTGAATGTCAGTTCACATTTGTAGGTGGATCATCAGTGTTGGAGCTAAAATTAGCATGTTTAAAGTGATTTTCATGCTTCCAGGGGCTCGGGAAGTGAATTAAATACTATTTGGAGGCATTTAATGTTCAATCAAAAACATCTGATTTTTGACAAAAGAGATAACACCCCCCCCATTACGTCATGCTTCAGAAATGTGGAAAATGGTCCGTTTTCAAATGTTTTATTTTTGAACGTCAGTTCACATTTGTAGGTGGATCATCAGTGTTAGAGCTAAAATTAGCATGTTTAAAGTGATTTTCATGCTTCCAGGGGCCCTAAACACAAGATTTATGGAATGGTTAAAAGTGCATGAAAATGGCCAATTTACTCACTCTGAGTTCTCAAAAAGTGTTTCTTCACCCCGGGAAGTTAATTAAATACCATTTGAAGGCATTTAATGTTCGAGCAAAAACGGCTGATTTTCGACAAAAGAGATAACACCCCCCATTACGTCATGCTTCAGAAATGTGGAAAATGGTCCGTTTTCAAATGTTTTATTTTTGAACATCAGTTCACATTTGTAGGTGGATCATCAGTGTTAGAGCTAAAATTAGCATGTTTAAAGTGATTTTCATGCTTCCAGGGGCTCGGGAAGTGAATTAAATACTATTTGGAGGCATTTAATGTTCAATCAAAAACAGCTGATTTTTGACAAAAGAGATAACACCCCCCCATTACGTCATGCTTCAGAAATGTGGAAAATGGTCCGTTTCAAATGTTTTATTTTTGAACGTCAGTTCACATTTGTAGGTGGATCATCAGTGTTAGAGCTAAAATTAGCATGTTTAAAGTGATTTTCATGCTTCCAGTGGCTCGGGAAGTGAATTAAATACTATTTGGAGGCATTTAATGTTCAATCAAAAACAGCTGATTTTTGACAAAAGAGATAACACCCCCCCATTACGTCATGCTTCAGAAATGTGGAAAATGGTCCGTTTTCAAATGTTTTATTTTTGAACGTCAGTTCACATTTGTAGGTGGATCATCAGTGTTAGAGCTAAAATTAGCATGTTTAAAGTGATTTTCATGCTTCCAGGGGCCCTAAACACAAGATTAATGGAATGGTTAAAAGTGCATGAAAATGGCCAATTTACTCATTCTGAGTTCTCAAAAAGGGTTTCTTCACCCCGGGAAGTTAATTAAATACCATTTGGAGGCATTTAATGTTCGAGCAAAAACGGCTGATTTTCGACAAAAGAGATAACACCCCCCCATTACGTCATGCTTCAGAAATGTGGAAAATGGTCCGTTTTCAAATGTTTTATTTTTGAACGTCAGTTCACATTTGTAGGTGGATCATCAGTGTTAGAGCTAAAATTAGCATGTTTAAAGTTATTTTCATGCTTCCAGGGGCTCGGGAAGTGAATTAAATACTATTTGGAGGCATTTAATGTTCAATCAAAAACAGCTGATTTTTGACAAAAGAGATAACACCCCCCCATTACGTCATGCTTCAGAAATGTGGAAAATGGTCCGTTTTAAAATGTTTTATTTTTGAATGTCAGTTCACATTTGTAGGTGGATCATCAGTGTTGGAGCTAAAATTAGCATGTTTAAAGTGATTTTCATGCTTCCAGGGGCCCTAAACACAAGATTTATGGAATGGTTAAAAGTGCATGAAAATGGCCAATTTACTCACTCTGAGTTCTCAAAAAGGGTTTCTTCACCCCGGGAAGTTAATTAAATACCATTTGGAGGCATTTAATGTTCGAGCAAAAACGGCTGATTTTCGACAAAAGAGATAACACCCCCCCATTACGTCATGCTTCAGAAATGTGGAAAATGGTCCGTTTTCAAATGTTTTATTTTTGAACGTCAGTTCACATTTGTAGGTGGATCATCAGTGTTAGAGCTAAAATTAGCATGTTTAAAGTGATTTTCATGCTTCCAGGGGCTCGGGAAGTGAATTAAATACTATTTGGAGGCATTTAATGTTCAAGCAAAAACAGCAGATTTTTGACAAAAGAGATAACACCCCCCCATTACGTCATGCTTCAGAAATGTGGAAAATGGTCAGTTTTCAAATGTTTTATTTTTGAACGTCAGTTCACATTTGTAGGTGGATCATCAGTGCTAGAGCTAAAATTAGCATGTTTAAAGTGATTTTCATGCTTCCAGGGGCCCTAAACACAAGATTTATGGAATGGTTAAAAGTGCATGAAAATGGCCAATTTACTCACTCTGAGTTCTCAAAAAGGGTTTCTTCACCCCGGGAAGTTAATTAAATACCATTTGGAGGCATTTAATGTTCGAGCAAAAACGGCTGATTTTCGACAAAAGAGATAACACCCCCCATTACGTCATGCTTCAGAAATGTGGAAAATGGTCCGTTTTCAAATGTTTTATTTTTGAACGTCAGTTCACATTTCAAGGTGGATCATCAGTGTTAGAGCTAAAATTAGCATGTTTAAAGTGATTTTCATGCTTCCAGGGGCTCGGGAAGTGAATTAAATACTATTTGGAGGCATTTAATGTTCAATCAAAAACAGCTGATTTTTGACAAAAGAGATAACACCCCCCTATTACGTCATGCTTCAGAAATGTGGAAAATGGTCCGTTTTCAAATGTTTTATTTTTGGACGTCAGTTCACATTTGTAGGTGGATCATCAGTGTTAGAGCTAAAATTAGCATGTTTAAAGTGATTTTCATGCTTCCAGGGGCCCTAAACACAAGATTTATGGAATGGTTAAAAGTGCATGAAAATGGCCAATTTACTCATTCTGAGTTCTCAAAAAGGGTTTCTTCACCCCGGGAAGTTAATTAAATACCATTTGGAGGCATTTAATGTTCGAGCAAAAACGGCTGATTTTCGACAAAAGAGATAACACCCCCCCATTACGTCATGCTTCAGAAATGTGGAAAATGGTCCGTTTTCAAATGTTTTATTTTTGAACGTCATTTCACATTTGTAGGTGGATCATCAGTGTTAGAGCTAAAATTAGCATGTTTAAAGTTATTTTCATGCTTCCAGGGGCTCGGGAAGTGAATTAAATACTATTTGGAGGCATTTAATGTTCAATCAAAAACAGCTGATTTTTGACAAAAGAGATAACACCCCCCCATTACGTCATGCTTCAGAAATGTGGAAAATGGTCCGTTTTAAAATGTTTTATTTTTGAATGTCAGTTCACATTTGTAGGTGGATCATCAGTGTTGGAGCTAAAATTAGCATGTTTAAAGTGATTTTCATGCTTCCAGGGGCCCTAAACACAAGATTTATGGAATGGTTAAAAGTGCATGAAAATGGCCAATTTACTCACTCTGAGTTCTCAAAAAGGGTTTCTTCACCCCGGGAAGTTAATTAAATACCATTTGGAGGCATTTAATGTTCGAGCAAAAACGGCTGATTTTCGACAAAAGAGATAACACCCCCCCATTACGTCATGCTTCAGAAATGTGGAAAATGGTCCGTTTTCAAATGTTTTATTTTTGAACGTCAGTTCACATTTGTAGGTGGATCATCAGTGTTAGAGCTAAAATTAGCATGTTTAAAGTGATTTTCATGCTTCCAGGGGCTCGGGAAGTGAATTAAATACTATTTGGAGGCATTTAATGTTCAAGCAAAAACAGCAGATTTTTGACAAAAGAGATAACACCCCCCCATTACGTCATGCTTCAGAAATGTGGAAAATGGTCCGTTTTCAAATGTTTTATTTTTGAACGTCAGTTCACATTTGTAGGTGGATCATCAGTGTTAGAGCTAAAATTAGCATGTTTAAAGTGATTTTCATGCTTCCAGGGGCCCTAAACACAAGATTTATGGAATGGTTAAAAGTGCATGAAAATGGCCAATTTACTCACTCTGAGTTCTCAAAAAGGGTTTCTTCACCCCGGGAAGTTAATTAAATACCATTTGGAGGCATTTAATGTTCGAGCAAAAACGGCTGATTTTCGACAAAAGAGATAACACCCCCCCATTACGTCATGCTTCAGAAATGTGGAAAATGGTCCGTTTTCAAATGTTTTATTTTTGAACGTCAGTTCACATTTGTAGGTGGATCATCAGTGTTAGAGCTAAAATTAGCATGTTTAAAGTGATTTTCATGCTTCCAGGGGCTCGGGAAGTGAATTAAATACTATTTGGAGGCATTTAATGTTCAATCAAAAACAGCTGATTTTTGACAAAAGAGATAACACCCCCCCCATTACGTCATGCTTCAGAAATGTGGAAAATGGTCCGTTTTCAAATGTTTTATTTTTGAACGTCAGTTCACATTTGTAGGTGGATCATCAGTGTTAGAGCTAAAATTAGCATGTTTAAAGTGATTTTCATGCTTCCAGGGGCCCTAAACACAAGATTTATGGAATGGTTAAAAGTGCATGAAAATGGCCAATTTACTCACTCTGAGTTCTCAAAAAGGGTTTCTTCACCCCGGGAAGTTAATTAAATACCATTTGGAGGCATTTAATGTTCGAGCAAAAAAGCTGATTTTCGACAAAAGAGATAACACCCCCCCATTACGTCATGCTTCAGAAATGTGGAAAATGGTCCGTTTTCAAATGTTTTATTTTTGAACATCAGTTCACATTTGTAGGTGGATCATCAGTGTTAGAGCTAAAATTAGCATGTTTAAAGTGATTTTCATGCTTCCAGGGGCTCGGGAAGTGAATTAAATACTATTTGGAGGCATTTAATGTTCAATCAAAAACAGCTGATTTTTGACAAAAGAGATAACACCCCCCCCATTACGTCATGCTTCAGAAATGTGGAAAATGGTCCGTTTTCAAATGTTTTATTTTTTAACGTCAGTTCACATTTGTAGGTGGATCATCAGTGTTAGAGCTAAAATTAGCATGTTTAAAGTGATTTTCATGCTTCCAGGGGCCCTAAACACAAGATTTATGGAATGGTTAAAAGTGCATGAAAATGGCCAATTTACTCACTCTGAGTTCTCAAAAAGGGTTTCTTCACCCCGGGAAGTTAATTAAATACCATTTGGAGGCATTTAATGTTCGAGCAAAAACGGCTGATTTTCGACAAAAGAGATAACACCCCCCCATTACGTCATGCTTCAGGAATGTGGAAAATGGTCCGTTTTCAAATGTTTTATTTTTGAACGTCAGTTCACATTTGTAGGTGGATCATCAGTGTTAGAGCTAAAATTAGCATGTTTAAAGTGATTTTCATGCTTCCAGGGGCCCTAAACACAAGATTTATGGAATGGGTAAAAGTGCATGAAAATGGCCAATTTACTCACTCTGAGTTCTCAAAAAGGGTTTCTTCACCCCGGGAAGTTAACTAAATACCATTTGGAGGCATTTAATGTTCGAGCAAAAACGGCTGATTTTCGACAAAAGAGATAACACCCCCCCCCATTACGTCATGCTTCAGAAATGTGGAAAATGGTCCGTTTTCAAATGTTTTATTTTTGAACATCAGTTCACATTTGTAGGTGGATCATCAGTGTTAGAGCTAATATTAGCATGTTTAAAGTGATTTTCATGCTTCCAGGGGCTCGGGAAGTGAATTAAATACTATTTGGAGGCATTTAATGTTCAATCAAAAACAGCTGATTTTTGACAAAAGAGATAACACCCCCCCATTACGTCATGCTTCAGAAATGTGGAAAATGGTCCGTTTTCAAATGTTTTATTTTTTAACGTCAGTTCACATTTGTAGGTGGATCATCAGTGTTAGAGCTAAAATTAGCATGTTTAAAGTGATTTTCATGCTTCCAGGGGCCCTAAACACAAGATTTATGGAATGGTTAAAAGTGCATGAAAATGGCCAATTTACTCACTCTGAGTTCTCAAAAAGTGTTTCTTCACCCCGGGAAGTTAATTAAATACCATTTGGAGGCATTTAATGTTCGAGCAGAAACGGCTGATTTTCGACAAAAGAGATAACACCCCCCCCATTAAGTCATGCTTCAGAAATGTGGAAAATGGTCCGTTTTCAAATGTTTTATTTTGGAACGTCAGTTCACATTTGTAGGTGGATCATCAGTGTTAGAGCTAAAATTAGCATGTTTATAGTGATGTTCATGCTTCCAGGGGCTCGGGAAGTGAATTAAATACTATTTGGAGGCATTTAATGTTCAATCAAAAACAGCTGATTTTTGACAAAAGAGATAACACCCCCCCATTACGTCATGCTTCAGAAATGTGGAAAATGGTCCGTTTTAAAATGTTTTATTTTTGAATGTCAGTTCACATTTGTAGGTGGATCATCAGTGTTGGAGCTAAAATTAGCATGTTTAAAGTGATTTTCATGCTTCCAGGGGCCCTAAACACAAGATTTATGGAATGGTTAAAAGTGCATGAAAATGGCCAATTTACTCACTCTGAGTTCTCAAAAAGGGTTTCTTCACCCCGGGAAGTTAATTAAATACCATTTGGAGGCATTTAATGTTCGAGCAAAAACGGCTGATTTTCGACAAAAGAGATAACACCCCCCCATTACGTCATGCTTCAGAAATGTGGAAAATGGTCCGTTTTCAAATGTTTTATTTTTGAACGTCAGTTCACATTTGTAGGTGGATCATCAGTGTTAGAGCTAAAATTAGCATGTTTAAAGTGATTTTCATGCTTCCAGGGGCTCGGGAAGTGAATTAAATACTATTTGGAGGCATTTAATGTTCAAGCAAAAACAGCTGATTTTTGACAAAAGAGATAACACCCCCCCATTACGTCATGCTTCAGAAATGTGGAAAATGGTCCGTTTTCAAATGTTTTATTTTTGAACGTCAGTTCACATTTGTAGGTGGATCATCAGTGTTAGAGCTAAAATTAGCATGTTTAAAGTGATTTTCATGCTTCCAGGGGCCCTAAACACAAGATTTATGGAATGGTTAAAAGTGCATGAAAATGGCCAATTTACTCACTCTGATTTCTCAAAAAGGGTTTCTTCACCCCGGGAAGTTAATTAAATACCATTTGGAGGCATTTAATGTTCGAGCAAAAACGGCTGATTTTCGACAAAAGAGATAACACCCCCCCATTACGTCATGCTTCAGAAATGTGGAAAATGGTCCGTTTTCAAATGTTTTATTTTTGAACGTCAGTTCACATTTGTAGGTGGATCATCAGTGTTAGAGCTAAAATTAGCATGTTTATAGTGATGTTCATGCTTCCAGGGGCTCGGGAAGTGAATTAAATACTATTTGGAGGCATTTAATGTTCAATCAAAAACAGCTGATTTTTGACAAAAGAGATAACACCCCCCCATTACGTCATGCTTCAGAAATGTGGAAAATGGTCCGTTTTAAAATGTTTTATTTTTGAATGTCAGTTCACATTTGTAGGTGGATCATCAGTGTTGGAGCTAAAATTAGCATGTTTAAAGTGATTTTCATGCTTCCAGGGGCCCTAAACACAAGATTTATGGAATGGTTAAAAGTGCATGAAAATGGCCAATTTACTCACTCTGAGTTCTCAAAAAGGGTTTCTTCACCCCGGGAAGTTAATTAAATACCATTTGGAGGCATTTAATGTTCGAGCAAAAACGGCTGATTTTCGACAAAAGAGATAACACCCCCCCATTACGTCATGCTTCAGAAATGTGGAAAATGGTCCGTTTTCAAATGTTTTATTTTTGAACGTCAGTTCACATTTGTAGGTGGATCATCAGTGTTAGAGCTAAAATTAGCATGTTTAAAGTGATTTTCATGCTTCCAGGGGCTCGGGAAGTGAATTAAATACTATTTGGAGGCATTTAATGTTCAAGCAAAAACAGCTGATTTTTGACAAAAGAGATAACACCCCCCCATTACGTCATGCTTCAGAAATGTGGAAAATGGTCCGTTTTCAAATGTTTTATTTTTGAACGTCAGTTCACATTTGTAGGTGGATCATCAGTGTTAGAGCTAAAATTAGCATGTTTAAAGTGATTTTCATGCTTCCAGGGGCCCTAAACACAAGATTTATGGAATGGTTAAAAGTGCATGAAAATGGCCAATTTACTCACTCTGATTTCTCAAAAAGGGTTTCTTCACCCCGGGAAGTTAATTAAATACCATTTGGAGGCATTTAATGTTCGAGCAAAAACGGCTGATTTTCGACAAAAGAGATAACACCCCCCCATTACGTCATGCTTCAGAAATGTGGAAAATGGTCCGTTTTCAAATGTTTTATTTTTGAACGTCAGTTCACATTTGTAGGTGGATCATCAGTGTTAGAGCTAAAATTAGCATGTTTAAAGTGATTTTCATGCTTCCAGGGGCTCGGGAAGTGAATTAAATACTATTTGGAGGCATTTACTGTTCAAGCAAAACAGCTGATTTTTGACAAAAGAGATAACACCCCCCCATTACGTCATGCTTCAGAAATGTGGAAAATGGTCCGTTTTCAAATGTTTTATTTTTGAACGTCAGTTCACATTTGTAGGTGGATCATCAGTGTTAGAGCTAAAATTAGCATGTTTAAAGTGATTTTCATGCTTCCAGGGGCCCTAAACACAAGATTTATGGAATGGTTAAAAGTGCATGAAAATGGCCAATTTACTCACTCTGAGTTCTCAAAAAGGGTTTCTTCACCCCGGGAAGTTAATTAAATACCATTTGGAGGCATTTAATGTTCGAGCAAAAACGGCTGATTTTCGACAAAAGAGATAACATCCCCCCATTACGTCATGCTTCAGAAATGTGGAAAATGGTCCGTTTTCAAATGTTTTATTTTTGAACATCAGTTCACATTTGTAGGTGGATCATCAGTGTTAGAGCTAAAATTAGCATGTTTAAAGTGATTTTCATGCTTCCAGGGGCTCGGGAAGTGAATTAAATACTATTTGGAGGCATTTAATGTTCAAGCAAAAACAGCTGATTTTTGACAAAAGAGATAACACCCCCCCATTACGTCATGCTTCAGAAATGTGGAAAATGGTCCGTTTTCAAATGTTTTATTTTTGAACGTCAGTTCACATTTGTAGGTGGATCATCAGTGTTAGAGCTAAAATTAGCATGTTTAAAGTGATTTTCATGCTTCCAGGGGCCCTAAACACAAGATTTATGGAATGGTTAAAAGTGCATGTAAATGGCCAATTTACTCACTCTGAGTTCTCAAAAAGGGTTTCTTCACCCCGGGAAGTTAATTAAATACCATTTGGAGGCATTTAATGTTCGAGCAAAAAAGCTGATTTTCGACAAAAGAGATAACACCCCCCCATTACGTCATGCTTCAGAAATGTGGAAAATGGTCCGTTTTCAAATGTTTTATTTTTGAACATCAGTTCACATTTGTAGGTGGATCATCAGTGTTAGAGCTAAAATTAGCATGTTTAAAGTGATTTTCATGCTTCCAGGGGCTCGGGAAGTGAATTAAATACTATTTGGAGGCATTTAATGTTCAATCAAAAACAGCTGATTTTTGACAAAAGAGATAACACCCCCCCATTACGTCATGCTTCAGAAATGTGGAAAATGGTCCGTTTTCAAATGTTTTATTTTTTAACGTCAGTTCACATTTGTAGGTGGATCATCAGTGTTAGAGCTAAAATTAGCATGTTTAAAGTGATTTTCATGCTTCCAGGGGCCCTAAACACAAGATTTATGGAATGGTTAAAAGTGCATGAAAATGGCCAATTTACTCACTCTGAGTTCTCAAAAAGGGTTTCTTCACCCCGGGAAGTTAATTAAATACCATTTGGAGGCATTTAATGTTCGAGCAAAAACGGCTGATTTTCAACAAAAGAGATAACACCCCCCCATTACGTCATGCTTCAGAAATGTGGAAAATGGTCCGTTTTCAAATGTTTTATTTTTGAACGTCAGTTCACATTTGTAGGTGGATCATCAGTGTTAGAGCTAAAATTAGCATGTTTAAAGTGATTTTCATGCTTCCAGGGGCTCGGGAAGTGAATTAAATACTATTTGGAGGCATTTAATGTTCAATCAAAAACATCTGATTTTTGACAAAAGAGATAACACCCCCCCCATTACGTCATGCTTCAGAAATGTGGAAAATGGTCCGTTTTCAAATGTTTTATTTTTGAACGTCAGTTCACATTTGTAGGTGGATCATCAGTGTTAGAGCTAAAATTAGCATGTTTAAAGTGATTTTCATGCTTCCAGGGGCCCTAAACACAAGATTTATGGAATGGTTAAAAGTGCATGAAAATGGCCAATTTACTCACTCTGAGTTCTCAAAAAGTGTTTCTTCACCCCGGGAAGTTAATTAAATACCATTTGAAGGCATTTAATGTTCGAGCAAAAACGGCTGATTTTCGACAAAAGAGATAACACCCCCCATTACGTCATGCTTCAGAAATGTGGAAAATGGTCCGTTTTCAAATGTTTTATTTTTGAACATCAGTTCACATTTGTAGGTGGATCATCAGTGTTAGAGCTAAAATTAGCATGTTTAAAGTGATTTTCATGCTTCCAGGGGCTCGGGAAGTGAATTAAATACTATTTGGAGGCATTTAATGTTCAATCAAAAACAGCTGATTTTTGACAAAAGAGATAACACCCCCCCCATTACGTCATGCTTCAGAAATGTGGAAAATGGTCCGTTTTCAAATGTTTTATTTTTTAACGTCAGTTCACATTTGTAGGTGGATCATCAGTGTTAGAGCTAAAATTAGCATGTTTAAAGTGATTTTCATGCTTCCAGGGGCCCTAAACACAAGATTTATGGAATGGTTAAAAGTGCATGAAAATGGCCAATTTACTCACTCTGAGTTCTCAAAAAGTGTTTCTTCACCCCGGGAAGTTAATTAAATACCATTTGGAGGCATTTAATGTTCGAGCAGAAACGGCTGATTTTCGACAAAAGAGATAACACCCCCCCATTACGTCATGCTTCAGAAATGTGGAAAATGGTCAGTTTTCAAATGTTTTATTTTTGAACGTCAGTTCACATTTGTAGGTGGATCATCAGTGTTAGAGCTAAAATTAGCATGTTTAAAGTGATTTTCATGCTTCCAGGGGCCCTAAACACAAGATTTATGGAATGGTTAAAAGTGCATGAAAATGGCCAATTTACTCACTCTGAGTTCTCAAAAAGGGTTTCTTCACCCCGGGAAGTTAATTAAATACCATTTGGAGGCATTTAATGTTCGAGCAAAAACGGCTGATTTTCGACAAAAGAGATAACACCCCCCCATTACGTCATGCTTCAGAAATGTGGAAAATGGTCCGTTTTCAAATGTTTTATTTTTGAACGTCAGTTCACATTTGTAGGTGGATCATCAGTGTTAGAGCTAAAATTAGCATGTTTAAAGTGATTTTCATGCTTCCAGGGGCTCGGGAAGTGAATTAAATACTATTTGGAGGCATTTAATGTTCAAGCAAAAACAGCTGATTTTTGACAAAAGAGATAACACCCCCCCATTACGTCATGCTTCAGAAATGTGGAAAATGGTCCGTTTTCAAATGTTTTATTTTTGAACGTCAGTTCACATTTGTAGGTGGATCATCAGTGTTAGAGCTAAGATTAGCATGTTTAAAGTGATTTTCATGCTTCCAGGGGCCCTAAACACAAGATTTATGGAATGGTTAAAAGTGCATGAAAATGGCCAATTTACTCACTCTGATTTCTCAAAAAGGGTTTCTTCACCCCGGGAAGTTAATTAAATACCATTTGGAGGCATTTAATGTTCGAGCAAAAACGGCTGATTTTCGACAAAAGAGATAACATCCCCCCATTACGTCATGCTTCAGAAATGTGGAAAATGGTCCGTTTTCAAATGTTTTATTTTTGAACATCAGTTCACATTTGTAGGTGGATCATCAGTGTTAGAGCTAAAATTAGCATGTTTAAAGTGATTTTCATGCTTCCAGGGGCTCGGGAAGTGAATTAAATACTATTTGGAGGCATTTAATGTTCAAGCAAAAACAGCTGATTTTTGACAAAAGAGATAACACCCCCCCATTACGTCATGCTTCAGAAATGTGGAAAATGGTCCGTTTTCAAATGTTTTATTTTTGAACGTCAGTTCACATTTGTAGGTGGATCATCAGTGTTAGAGCTAAAATTAGCATGTTTAAAGTGATTTTCATGCTTCCAGGGGCCCTAAACACAAGATTTATGGAATGGTTAAAAGTGCATGTAAATGGCCAATTTACTCACTCTGAGTTCTCAAAAAGGGTTTCTTCACCCCGGGAAGTTAATTAAATACCATTTGGAGGCATTTAATGTTCGAGCAAAAAAGCTGATTTTCGACAAAAGAGATAACACCCCCCCATTACGTCATGCTTCAGAAATGTGGAAAATGGTCCGTTTTCAAATGTTTTATTTTTGAACATCAGTTCACATTTGTAGGTGGATCATCAGTGTTAGAGCTAAAATTAGCATGTTTAAAGTGATTTTCATGCTTCCAGGGGCTCGGGAAGTGAATTAAATACTATTTGGAGGCATTTAATGTTCAATCAAAAACAGCTGATTTTTGACAAAAGAGATAACACCCCCCCATTACGTCATGCTTCAGAAATGTGGAAAATGGTCCGTTTTCAAATGTTTTATTTTTTAACGTCAGTTCACATTTGTAGGTGGATCATCAGTGTTAGAGCTAAAATTAGCATGTTTAAAGTGATTTTCATGCTTCCAGGGGCCCTAAACACAAGATTTATGGAATGGTTAAAAGTGCATGAAAATGGCCAATTTACTCACTCTGAGTTCTCAAAAAGGGTTTCTTCACCCCGGGAAGTTAATTAAATACCATTTGGAGGCATTTAATGTTCGAGCAAAAACGGCTGATTTTCGACAAAAGAGATAACACCCCCCCATTACGTCATGCTTCAGAAATGTGGAAAATGGTCCGTTTTCAAATGTTTTATTTTTGAACGTCAGTTCACATTTGTAGGTGGATCATCAGTGTTAGAGCTAAAATTAGCATGTTTAAAGTGATTTTCATGCTTCCAGGGGCCCTAAACACAAGATTTATGGAATGGTTAAAAGTGCATGAAAATGGCCAATTTACTCACTCTGAGTTCTCAAAAAAGGGTTTCTTCACCCCGGGAAGTTAACTAAATACCATTTGGAGGAATTTAATGTTGGAGCAAAAACGGCTGATTTTCGACAAAAGAGATAACACCCCCCCATTACGTCATGCTTCAGAAATGTGGAAAATGGTCCGTTTTCAAATGTTTTATTTTTGAACATCAGTTCACATTTGTAGGTGGATCATCAGTGTTAGAGCTAAAATTAGCATGTTTAAAGTGATTTTCATGCTTCCAGGGGCTCGGGAAGTGAATTAAATACTATTTGGAGGCATTTAATGTTCAATCAAAAACAGCTGATTTTTGACAAAAGAGATAACACCCCCTTATTACGTCATGCTTCAGAAATGTGGAAAATGGTCCGTTTTCAAATGTTTTATTTTTTAACGTCAGTTCACATTTGTAGGTGGATCATCAGTGTTAGAGCTAAAATTAGCATGTTTAAAGTGATTTTCATGCTTCCAGGGGCCCTAAACACAAGATTTATGGAATGGTTAAAAGTGCATGAAAATGGCCAATTTACTCACTCTGAGTTCTCAAAAAGGGTTTCTTCACCCCGGGAAGTTAATTAAATACCATTTGGAGGCATTTAATGTTCGAGCAAAAACGGCTGATTTTCAACAAAAGAGATAACACCCCCCCATTACGTCATGCTTCAGAAATGTGGAAAATGGTCCGTTTTCAAATGTTTTATTTTTGAACGTCAGTTCACATTTGTAGGTGGATCATCAGTGTTAGAGCTAAAATTAGCATGTTTAAAGTGATTTTCATGCTTCCAGGGGCTCGGGAAGTGAATTAAATACTATTTGGAGGCATTTAATGTTCAATCAAAAACATCTGATTTTTGACAAAAGAGATAACACCCCCCCATTACGTCATGCTTAAGAAATGTGGAAAATGGTCCGTTTTCAAATGTTTTATTTTTGAACGTCAGTTCACATTTGTAGGTGGATCATCAGTGTTAGAGCTAAAATTAGCATGTTTAAAGTGATTTTCATGCTTCCAGGGGCCCTAAACACAAGATTTATGGAATGGTTAAAAGTGCATGAAAATGGCCAATTTACTCACTCTGAGTTCTCAAAAAGTGTTTCTTCACCCCGGGAAGTTAATTAAATACCATTTGAAGGCATTTAATGTTCGAGCAAAAACGGCTGATTTTCGACAAAAGAGATAACACCCCCCCATTACGTCATGCTTCAGAAATGTGGAAAATGGTCCGTTTTCAAATGTTTTATTTTTGAACATCAGTTCACATTTGTAGGTGGATCATCAGTGTTAGAGCTAAAATTAGCATGTTTAAAGTGATTTTCATGCTTCCAGGGGCTCGGGAAGTGAATTAAATACTATTTGGAGGCATTTAATGTTCAATCAAAAACAGCTGATTTTTGACAAAAGAGATAACACCCCCCCATTACGTCATGCTTCAGAAATGTGGAAAATGGTCGGTTTTCAAATGTTTTATTTTTTAACGTCAGTTCACATTTGTAGGTGGATCATCAGTGTTGGAGCTAAAATTAGCATGTTTAAAGTGATTTTCATGCTTCCAGGGGCCCTAAACACAAGATTTATGGAATGGTTAAAAGTGCATGAAAATGGCCAATTTACTCACTCTGAGTTCTCAAAAAGGGTTTCTTCACCCCGGGAAGTTAATTAAATACCATTTGGAGGCATTTAATGTTCGAGCAAAAACGGCTGATTTTCGACAAAAGAGATAACACCCCCCCATTACGTCATGCTTCAGAAATGTGGAAAATGGTCCGTTTTCAAATGTTTTATTTTTGAACGTCAGTTCACATTTGTAGGTGGATCATCAGTGTTAGAGCTAAAATTAGCATGTTTAAAGTGATTTTCATGCTTCCAGGGGCTCGGGAAGTGAATTAAATACTATTTGGAGGCATTTAATGTTCAAGCAAAAACAGCTGATTTTTGACAAAAGAGATAACACCCCCCCATTACGTCATGCTTCAGAAATGTGGAAAATGGTCCGTTTTCAAATGTTTTATTTTTGAACGTCAGTTCACATTTGTAGGTGGATCATCAGTGTTAGAGCTAAAATTAGCATGTTTAAAGTGATTTTCATGCTTCCAGGGGCCCTAAACACAAGATTTATGGAATGGTTAAAAGTGCATGAAAATGGCCAATTTACTCACTCTGAGTTCTCAAAAAGGGTTTCTTCACCCCGGGAAGTTAATTAAATACCATTTGGAGGCATTTAATGTTCGAGCAAAAACGGCTGATTTTCGACAAAAGAGATAACATCCCCCCATTACGTCATGCTTCAGAAATGTGGAAAATGGTCCGTTTTCAAATGTTTTATTTTTGAACATCAGTTCACATTTGTAGGTGGATCATCAGTGTTAGAGCTAAAATTAGCATGTTTAAAGTGATTTTCATGCTTCCAGGGGCTCGGGAAGTGAATTAAATACTATTTGGAGGCATTTAATGTTCAATCAAAAACAGCTGATTTTTGACAAAAGAGATAACACCCCCCCATTATGTCATGCTTCAGAAATGTGGAAAATGGTCCGTTTTCAAATGTTTTATTTTTGAACGTCAGTTCACATTTGTAGGTGGATCATCAGTGTTAGAGCTAAAATTAGCATGTTTAAAGTGATTTTCATGCTTCCAGGGGCCCTAAACACAAGATTTATGGAATGGTTAAAAGTGCATGAAAATGGCCAATTTACTCACTCTGAGTTCTCAAAAAGTGTTTCTTCACCCCGGGAAGTTAATTAAATACCATTTGAAGGCATTTAATGTTCGAGCAAAAACGGCTGATTTTCGACAAAAGAGATAACACCCCCCATTACGTCATGCTTCAGAAATGTGGAAAATGGTCCGTTTTCAAATGTTTTATTTTTGAACATCAGTTCACATTTGTAGGTGGATCATCAGTGTTAGAGCTAAAATTAGCATGTTTAAAGTGATTTTCATGCTTCCAGGGGCTCGGGAAGTGAATTAAATACTATTTGGAGGCATTTAATGTTCAATCAAAAACAGCTGATTTTTGACAAAAGAGATAACACCCCCCCATTACGTCATGCTTCAGAAATGTGGAAAATGGTCCGTTTTCAAATGTTTTATTTTTTAACGTCAGTTCACATTTGTAGGTGGATCATCAGTGTTAGAGCTAAAATTAGCATGTTTAAAGTGATTTTCATGCTTCCAGGGGCCCTAAACACAAGATTTATGGAATGGTTAAAAGTGCATGAAAATGGCCAATTTACTCACTCTGAGTTCTCAAAAAGTGTTTCTTCACCCCGGGAAGTTAATTAAATACCATTTGGAGGCATTTAATGTTCGAGCAGAAACGGCTGATTTTCGACAAAAGAGATAACACCCCCCCATTACGTCATGCTTCAGAAATGTGGAAAATGGTCAGTTTTCAAATGTTTTATTTTTGAACGTCAGTTCACATTTGTAGGTGGATCATCAGTGTTAGAGCTAAAATTAGCATGTTTAAAGTGATTTTCATGCTTCCAGGGGCCCTAAACACAAGATTTATGGAATGGTTAAAAGTGCATGAAAATGGCCAATTTACTCACTCTGAGTTCTCAAAAAGGGTTTCTTCACCCCGGGAAGTTAATTAAATACCATTTGGAGGCATTTAATGTTCGAGCAAAAACGGCTGATTTTCGACAAAAGAGATAACACCCCCCCATTACGTCATGCTTCAGAAATGTGGAAAATGGTCCGTTTTCAAATGTTTTATTTTTGAACGTCAGTTCACATTTGTAGGTGGATCATCAGTGTTAGAGCTAAAATTAGCATGTTTAAAGTGATTTTCATGCTTCCAGGGGCTCGGGAAGTGAATTAAATACTATTTGGAGGCATTTAATGTTCAAGCAAAAACAGCTGATTTTTGACAAAAGAGATAACATCCCCCCATTACGTCATGCTTCAGAAATGTGGAAAATGGTCCGTTTTCAAATGTTTTATTTTTGAACGTCAGTTCACATTTGTAGGTGGATCATCAGTGTTAGAGCTAAAATTAGCATGTTTAAAGTGATTTTCATGCTTCCAGGGGCCCTAAACACAAGATTTATGGAATGGTTAAAAGTGCATGAAAATGGCCAATTTACTCACTCTGATTTCTCAAAAAGGGTTTCTTCACCCCGGGAAGTTAATTAAATACCATTTGGAGGCATTTAATGTTCGAGCAAAAACGGCTGATTTTCGACAAAAGAGATAACATCCCCCCATTACGTCATGCTTCAGAAATGTGGAAAATGGTCCGTTTTCAAATGTTTTATTTTTGAACATCAGTTCACATTTGTAGGTGGATCATCAGTGTTAGAGCTAAAATTAGCATGTTTAAAGTGATTTTCATGCTTCCAGGGGCTCGGGAAGTGAATTAAATACTATTTGGAGGCATTTAATGTTCAAGCAAAAACAGCTGATTTTTGACAAAAGAGATAACACCCCCCCATTACGTCATGCTTCAGAAATGTGGAAAATGGTCCGTTTTCAAATGTTTTATTTTTGAACGTCAGTTCACATTTGTAGGTGGATCATCAGTGTTAGAGCTAAAATTAGCATGTTTAAAGTGATTTTCATGCTTCCAGGGGCCCTAAACACAAGATTTATGGAATGGTTAAAAGTGCATGTAAATGGCCAATTTACTCACTCTGAGTTCTCAAAAAGGGTTTCTTCACCCCGGGAAGTTAATTAAATACCATTTGGAGGCATTTAATGTTCGAGCAAAAAAGCTGATTTTCGACAAAAGAGATAACACCCCCCCATTACGTCATGCTTCAGAAATGTGGAAAATGGTCCGTTTTCAAATGTTTTATTTTTGAACATCAGTTCACATTTGTAGGTGGATCATCAGTGTTAGAGCTAAAATTAGCATGTTTAAAGTGATTTTCATGCTTCCAGGGGCTCGGGAAGTGAATTAAATACTATTTGGAGGCATTTAATGTTCAAGCAAAAACAGCTGATTTTTGACAAAAGAGATAACACCCCCCCATTACGTCATGCTTCAGAAATGTGGAAAATGGTCCGTTTTCAAATGTTTTATTTTTGAACGTCAGTTCACATTTGTAGGTGGATCATCAGTGTTAGAGCTAAAATTAGCATGTTTAAAGTGATTTTCATGCTTCCAGGGGCCCTAAACACAAGATTTATGGAATGGTTAAAAGTGCATGAAAATGGCCAATTTACTCACTCTGATTTCTCAAAAAGGGTTTCTTCACCCCGGGAAGTTAATTAAATACCATTTGGAGGCATTTAATGTTCGAGCAAAAACGGCTGATTTTCGACAAAAGAGATAACATCCCCCCATTACGTCATGCTTCAGAAATGTGGAAAATGGTCCGTTTTCAAATGTTTTATTTTTGAACATCAGTTCACATTTGTAGGTGGATCATCAGTGTTAGAGCTAAAATTAGCATGTTTAAAGTGATTTTCATGCTTCCAGGGGCTCGGGAAGTGAATTAAATACTATTTGGAGGCATTTAATGTTCAAGCAAAAACAGCTGATTTTTGACAAAAGAGATAACACCCCCCCATTACGTCATGCTTCAGAAATGTGGAAAATGGTCCGTTTTCAAATGTTTTATTTTTGAACGTCAGTTCACATTTGTAGGTGGATCATCAGTGTTAGAGCTAAAATTAGCATGTTTAAAGTGATTTTCATGCTTCCAGGGGCCCTAAACACAAGATTTATGGAATGGTTAAAAGTGCATGTAAATGGCCAATTTACTCACTCTGAGTTCTCAAAAAGGGTTTCTTCACCCCGGGAAGTTAATTAAATACCATTTGGAGGCATTTAATGTTCGAGCAAAAAAGCTGATTTTCGACAAAAGAGATAACACCCCCCCATTACGTCATGCTTCAGAAATGTGGAAAATGGTCCGTTTTCAAATGTTTTATTTTTGAACATCAGTTCACATTTGTAGGTGGATCATCAGTGTTAGAGCTAAAATTAGCATGTTTAAAGTGATTTTCATGCTTCCAGGGGCTCGGGAAGTGAATTAAATACTATTTGGAGGCATTTAATGTTCAAGCAAAAACAGCTGATTTTTGACAAAAGAGATAACACCCCCCCATTACGTCATGCTTCAGAAATGTGGAAAATGGTCCGTTTTCAAATGTTTTATTTTTGAACGTCAGTTCACATTTGTAGGTGGATCATCAGTGTTAGAGCTAAAATTAGCATGTTTAAAGTGATTTTCATGCTTCCAGGGGCCCTAAACACAAGATTTATGGAATGGTTAAAAGTGCATGAAAATGGCCAATTTACTCACTCTGATTTCTCAAAAAGGGTTTCTTCACCCCGGGAAGTTAATTAAATACCATTTGGAGGCATTTAATGTTCGAGCAAAAACGGCTGATTTTCGACAAAAGAGATAACATCCCCCCATTACGTCATGCTTCAGAAATGTGGAAAATGGTCCGTTTTCAAATGTTTTATTTTTGAACATCAGTTCACATTTGTAGGTGGATCATCAGTGTTAGAGCTAAAATTAGCATGTTTAAAGTGATTTTCATGCTTCCAGGGGCTCGGGAAGTGAATTAAATACTATTTGGAGGCATTTAATGTTCAAGCAAAAACAGCTGATTTTTGACAAAAGAGATAACACCCCCCCATTACGTCATGCTTCAGAAATGTGGAAAATGGTCCGTTTTCAAATGTTTTATTTTTGAACGTCAGTTCACATTTGTAGGTGGATCATCAGTGTTAGAGCTAAAATTAGCATGTTTAAAGTGATTTTCATGCTTCCAGGGGCCCTAAACACAAGATTTATGGAATGGTTAAAAGTGCATGTAAATGGCCAATTTACTCACTCTGAGTTCTCAAAAAGGGTTTCTTCACCCCGGGAAGTTAATTAAATACCATTTGGAGGCATTTAATGTTCGAGCAAAAAAGCTGATTTTCGACAAAAGAGATAACACCCCCCCATTACGTCATGCTTCAGAAATGTGGAAAATGGTCCGTTTTCAAATGTTTTATTTTTGAACATCAGTTCACATTTGTAGGTGGATCATCAGTGTTAGAGCTAAAATTAGCATGTTTAAAGTGATTTTCATGCTTCCAGGGGCTCGGGAAGTGAATTAAATACTATTTGGAGGCATTTAATGTTCAATCAAAAACAGCTGATTTTTGACAAAAGAGATAACACCCCCCCATTACGTCATGCTTCAGAAATGTGGAAAATGGTCCGTTTTCAAATGTTTTATTTTTGAACGTCAGTTCACATTTGTAGGTGGATCATCAGTGTTAGAGCTAAAATTAGCATGTTTAAAGTGATTTTCATGCTTCCAGGGGCTCGGGAAGTGAATTAAATACTATTTGGAGGCATTTAATGTTCAAGCAAAAACAGCTGATTTTTGACAAAAGAGATAACACCCCCCCATTACGTCATGCTTCAGAAATGTGGAAAATGGTCCGTTTTCAAATGTTTTATTTTTGAACGTCAGTTCACATTTGTAGGTGGATCATCAGTGTTAGAGCTAAAATTAGCATGTTTAAAGTGATTTTCATGCTTCCAGGGGCCCTAAACACAAGATTTATGGAATGGTTAAAAGTGCATGAAAATGGCCAATTTACTCACTCTGAGTTCTCAAAAAGTGTTTCTTCACCCCGGGAAGTTAATTAAATACCATTTGAAGGCATTTAATGTTCGAGCAAAAACGGCTGATTTTCGACAAAAGAGATAACACCCCCCCATTACGTCATGCTTCAGAAATGTGGAAAATGGTCCGTTTTCAAATGTTTTATTTTTGAACATCAGTTCACATTTGTAGGTGGATCATCAGTGTTAGAGCTAAAATTAGCATGTTTAAAGTGATTTTCATGCTTCCAGGGGCTCGGGAAGTGAATTAAATACTATTTGGAGGCATTTAATGTTCAATCAAAAACAGCTGATTTTTGACAAAAGAGATAACACCCCCCCATTACGTCATGCTTCAGAAATGTGGAAAATGGTCGGTTTTCAAATGTTTTATTTTTTAACGTCAGTTCACATTTGTAGGTGGATCATCAGTGTTGGAGCTAAAATTAGCATGTTTAAAGTGATTTTCATGCTTCCAGGGGCCCTAAACACAAGATTTATGGAATGGTTAAAAGTGCATGAAAATGGCCAATTTACTCACTCTGAGTTCTCAAAAAGGGTTTCTTCACCCCGGGAAGTTAATTAAATACCATTTGGAGGCATTTAATGTTCGAGCAAAAACGGCTGATTTTCGACAAAAGAGATAACACCCCCCCATTACGTCATGCTTCAGAAATGTGGAAAATGGTCCGTTTTCAAATGTTTTATTTTTGAACGTCAGTTCACATTTGTAGGTGGATCATCAGTGTTAGAGCTAAAATTAGCATGTTTAAAGTGATTTTCATGCTTCCAGGGGCTCGGGAAGTGAATTAAATACTATTTGGAGGCATTTAATGTTCAAGCAAAAACAGCTGATTTTTGACAAAAGAGATAACACCCCCCCATTACGTCATGCTTCAGAAATGTGGAAAATGGTCCGTTTTCAAATGTTTTATTTTTGAACGTCAGTTCACATTTGTAGGTGGATCATCAGTGTTAGAGCTAAAATTAGCATGTTTAAAGTGATTTTCATGCTTCCAGGGGCCCTAAACACAAGATTTATGGAATGGTTAAAAGTGCATGAAAATGGCCAATTTACTCACTCTGAGTTCTCAAAAAGGGTTTCTTCACCCCGGGAAGTTAATTAAATACCATTTGGAGGCATTTAATGTTCGAGCAAAAACGGCTGATTTTCGACAAAAGAGATAACATCCCCCCATTACGTCATGCTTCAGAAATGTGGAAAATGGTCCGTTTTCAAATGTTTTATTTTTGAACATCAGTTCACATTTGTAGGTGGATCATCAGTGTTAGAGCTAAAATTAGCATGTTTAAAGTGATTTTCATGCTTCCAGGGGCTCGGGAAGTGAATTAAATACTATTTGGAGGCATTTAATGTTCAATCAAAAACAGCTGATTTTTGACAAAAGAGATAACACCCCCCCATTATGTCATGCTTCAGAAATGTGGAAAATGGTCCGTTTTCAAATGTTTTATTTTTGAACGTCAGTTCACATTTGTAGGTGGATCATCAGTGTTAGAGCTAAAATTAGCATGTTTAAAGTGATTTTCATGCTTCCAGGGGCCCTAAACACAAGATTTATGGAATGGTTAAAAGTGCATGAAAATGGCCAATTTACTCACTCTGAGTTCTCAAAAAGGGTTTCTTCACCCCGGGAAGTTAATTAAATACCATTTGGAGGCATTTAATGTTCGAGCAAAAACGGCTGATTTTCGACAAAAGAGATAACACCCCCCCATTACGTCATGCTTCAGAAATGTGGAAAATGGTCCGTTTTCAAATGTTTTATTTTTGAACGTCAGTTCACATTTGTAGGTGGATCATCAGTGTTAGAGCTAAAATTAGCATGTTTAAAGTGATTTTCATGCTTCCAGGGGCTCGGGAAGTGAATTAAATACTATTTGGAGGCATTTAATGTTCAAGCAAAAACTGCTGATTTTTGACAAAAGAGATAACACCCCCCCATTACGTCATGCTTCAGAAATGTGGAAAATGGTCCGTTTTCAAATGTTTTATTTTTGAACGTCAGTTCACATTTGTAGGTGGATCATCAGTGTTAGAGCTAAAATTAGCATGTTTAAAGTGATTTTCATGCTTCCAGGGGCCCTAAACACAAGATTTATGGAATGGTTAAAAGTGCATGAAAATGGCCAATTTACTCACTCTGAGTTCTCAAAAAGGGTTTCTTCACCCCGGGAAGTTAATTAAATACTATTTGGAGGCATTTAATGTTCGAGCAAAAACGTCTGATTTTCGTCAAAAGAGATAACACCCCCCCATTACGTCATGCTTCAAAAATGTGGAAAATGGTCCGTTTTCAAATGTTTTATTTTTGAACATCAGTTCACATTTGTAGGTGGATCATCAGTGTTAGAGCTAAAATTAGCATGTTTAAAGTGATTTTCATGCTTCCAGGGGCTCGGGAAGTGAATTAAATACTATTTGGAGGCATTTAATGTTCAATCAAAAACAGCTGATTTTTGACAAAAGAGATAACACCCCCCATTACGTCATGATTCAGAAATGTGGAAAATGGTCCGTTTTCAAATGTTTTATTTTTTAACGTTAGTTCACATTTGTAGGTGGATCATCAGTGTTAGAGCTAAAATTAGCATGTTTAAAGTGATTTTCATGCTTCCAGGGGCCCTAAACACAAGATTTATGGAATGGTTAAAAGTGCATGAAAATGGCCAATTTACTCACTCTGAGTTCTCAAAAAGGGTTTCTTCACCCCGGGAAGTTAATTAAATACCATTTGGAGGCATTTAATGTTCGAGCAAAAACGGCTGATTTTCGACAAAAGAGATAACACCCCCCCATTACGTCATGCTTCAGAAATGTGGAAAATGGTCAGTTTTCAAATGTTTTATTTTTGAACGTCAGTTCACATTTGTAGGTGGATCATCAGTGTTAGAGCTAAAATTAGCATGTTTAAAGTGATTTTCATGCTTCCAGGGGCTCGGGAAGTGAATTAAATACTATTTGGAGGCATTTAATGTTCAAGCAAAAACAGCTGATTTTTGACAAAAGAGATAACACCCCCCATTACGTCATGCTTCAGAAATGTGGAAAATGGTCCGTTTTCAAATGTTTTATTTTTGAACGTCAGTTCACATTTGTAGGTGGATCATCAGTGTTAGAGCTAAAATTAGCATGTTTAAAGTGATTTTCATGCTTCCAGGGGCCCTAAACACAAGATTTATGGAATGGTTAAAAGTGCATGAAAATGGCCAATTTACTCACTCTGAGTTCTCAAAAAGGGTTTCTTCACCCCGGGAAGTTAATTAAATACCATTTGGAGGCATTTAATGTTCGAGCAAAAAAGCTGATTTTCGACAAAAGAGATAACACCCCCCCATTACGTCATGCTTCAGAAATGTGGAAAATGGTCCGTTTTCAAATGTTTTATTTTTGAACATCAGTTCACATTTGTAGGTGGATCATCAGTGTTAGAGCTAAAATTAGCATGTTTAAAGTGATTTTCATGCTTCCAGGGGCTCGGGAAGTGAATTAAATACTATTTGGAGGCATTTAATGTTCAATCAAAAACAGCTGATTTTTGACAAAAGAGATAACACCCCCCCATTACGTCATGCTTCAGAAATGTGGAAAATGGTCCGTTTTCAAATGTTTTATTTTTTAACGTCAGTTCACATTTGTAGGTGGATCATCAGTGTTAGAGCTAAAATTAGCATGTTTAAAGTGATTTTCATGCTTCCAGGGGCCCTAAACACAAGATTTATGGAATGGTTAAAAGTGCATGAAAATGGCCAATTTACTCACTCTGAGTTCTCAAAAAGGGTTTCTTCACCCCGGGAAGTTAATTAAATACCATTTGGAGGCATTTAATGTTCGAGCAAAAACGGCTGATTTTCGACAAAAGAGATAACACCCCCCCATTACGTCATGCTTCAGAAATGTGGAAAATGGTCCGTTTTCAAATGTTTTATTTTTGAACGTCAGTTCACATTTGTAGGTGGATCATCAGTGTTAGAGCTAAAATTAGCATGTTTAAAGTGATTTTCATGCTTCCAGGGGCTCGGGAAGTGAATTAAATACTATTTGGAGGCATTTAATGTTCAAGCAAAAACAGCTGATTTTTGACAAAAGAGATAACACCCCCCCATTACGTCATGCTTCAGAAATGTGGAAAATGGTCCGTTTTCAAATGTTTTATTTTTGAACGTCAGTTCACATTTGTAGGTGGATCATCAGTGTTAGAGCTAAAATTAGCATGTTTAAAGTGATTTTCATGCTTCCAGGGGCCCTAAACACAAGATTTATGGAATGGTTAAAAGTGCATGAAAATGGCCAATTTACTCACTCTGATTTCTCAAAAAGGGTTTCTTCACCCCGGTAAGTTAATTAAATACCATTTGGAGGCATTTAATGTTCGAGCAAAAACGGCTGATTTTCGACAAAAGAGATAACACCCCCCCATTACGTCATGCTTCAGAAATGTGGAAAATGGTCCGTTTTCAAATGTTTTATTTTTGAACGTCAGTTCACATTTGTAGGTGGATCATCAGTGTTAGAGCTAAAATTAGCATGTTTAAAGTGATTTTCATGCTTCCAGGGGCTCGGGAAGTGAATTAAATACTATTTGGAGGCATTTACTGTTCAAGCAAAACAGCTGATTTTTGACAAAAGAGATAACACCCCCCCATTACGTCATGCTTCAGAAATGTGGAAAATGGTCCGTTTTCAAATGTTTTATTTTTGAACGTCAGTTCACATTTGTAGGTGGATCATCAGTGTTAGAGCTAAAATTAGCATGTTTAAAGTGATTTTCATGCTTCCAGGGGCCCTAAACACAAGATTTATGGAATGGTTAAAAGTGCATGAAAATGGCCAATTTACTCACTCTGAGTTCTCAAAAAGGGTTTCTTCACCCCGGGAAGTTAATTAAATACCATTTGGAGGCATTTAATGTTCGAGCAAAAACGGCTGATTTTCGACAAAAGAGATAACATCCCCCCATTACATCATGCTTCAGAAATGTGGAAAATGGTCCGTTTTCAAATGTTTTATTTTTGAACATCAGTTCACATTTGTAGGTGGATCATCAGTGTTAGAGCTAAAATTAGCATGTTTAAAGTGATTTTCATGCTTCCAGGGGCTCGGGAAGTGAATTAAATACTATTTGGAGGCATTTAATGTTCAAGCAAAAACAGCTGATTTTTGACAAAAGAGATAACACCCCCCCATTACGTCATGCTTCAGAAATGTGGAAAATGGTCCGTTTTCAAATGTTTTATTTTTGAACGTCAGTTCACATTTGTAGGTGGATCATCAGTGTTAGAGCTAAAATTAGCATGTTTAAAGTGATTTTCATGCTTCCAGGGGCCCTAAACACAAGATTTATGGAATGGTTAAAAGTGCATGTAAATGGCCAATTTACTCACTCTGAGTTCTCAAAAAGGGTTTCTTCACCCCGGGAAGTTAATTAAATACCATTTGGAGGCATTTAATGTTCGAGCAAAAAAGCTGATTTTCGACAAAAGAGATAACACCCCCCCCATTACGTCATGCTTCAGAAATGTGGAAAATGGTCCGTTTTCAAATGTTTTATTTTTGAACATCAGTTCACATTTGTAGGTGGATCATCAGTGTTAGAGCTAAAATTAGCATGTTTAAAGTGATTTTCATGCTTCCAGGGGCCCTAAACACAAGATTTATGGAATGGTTAAAAGTGCATGAAAATGGCCAATTTACTCACTCTGAGTTCTCAAAAAGGGTTTCTTCACCCCGGGAAGTTAATTAAATACCATTTGGAGGCATTTAATGTTCGAGCAAAAACGGCTGATTTTCGACAAAAGAGATAACATCCCCCCATTACGTCATGCTTCAGAAATGTGGAAAATGGTCCGTTTTCAAATGTTTTATTTTTGAACATCAGTTCACATTTGTAGGTGGATCATCAGTGTTAGAGCTAAAATTAGCATGTTTAAAGTGATTTTCATGCTTCCAGGGGCTCGGGAAGTGAATTAAATACTATTTGGAGGCATTTAATGTTCAAGCAAAAACAGCTGATTTTTGACAAAAGAGATAACACCCCCCCATTACGTCATGCTTCAGAAATGTGGAAAATGGTCCGTTTTCAAATGTTTTATTTTTGAACGTCAGTTCACATTTGTAGGTGGATCATCAGTGTTAGAGCTAAAATTAGCATGTTTAAAGTGATTTTCATGCTTCCAGGGGCCCTAAACACAAGATTTATGGAATGGTTAAAAGTGCATGAAAATGGCCAATTTACTCACTCTGATTTCTCAAAAAGGGTTTCTTCACCCCGGTAAGTTAATTAAATACCATTTGGAGGCATTTAATGTTCGAGCAAAAACGGCTGATTTTCGACAAAAGAGATAACACCCCCCCCATTACGTCATGCTTCAGAAATGTGGAAAATGGTCCGTTTTCAAATGTTTTATTTTTGAACGTCAGTTCACATTTGTAAGTGGATCATCAGTGTTAGAGCTAAAATTAGCATGTTTAAAGTGATTTTCATGCTTCCAGGGGCTCGGGAAGTGAATGAAATACTATTTGGAGGCATTTACTGTTCAAGCAAAACAGCTGATTTTTGACAAAAGAGATAACACCCCCCCATTACGTCATGCTTCAGAAATGTGGAAAATGGTCCGTTTTCAAATGTTTTATTTTTGAACGTCAGTTCACATTTGTAGGTGGATCATCAGTGTTAGAGCTAAAATTAGCATGTTTAAAGTGATTTTCATGCTTCCAGGGGCCCTAAACACAAGATTTATGGAATGGTTAAAAGTGCATGAAAATGGCCAATTTACTCACTCTGAGTTCTCAAAAAGGGTTTCTTCACCCCGGGAAGTTAATTAAATACCATTTGGAGGCATTTAATGTTCGAGCAAAAACGGCTGATTTTCGACAAAAGAGATAACATCCCCCCATTACGTCATGCTTCAGAAATGTGGAAAATGGTCCGTTTTCAAATGTTTTATTTTTGAACATCAGTTCACATTTGTAGGTGGATCATCAGTGTTAGAGCTAAAATTAGCATGTTTAAAGTGATTTTCATGCTTCCAGGGGCTCGGGAAGTGAATTAAATACTATTTGGAGGCATTTAATGTTCAAGCAAAAACAGCTGATTTTTGACAAAAGAGATAACACCCCCCCATTACGTCATGCTTCAGAAATGTGGAAAATGGTCCGTTTTCAAATGTTTTATTTTTGAACGTCAGTTCACATTTGTAGGTGGATCATCAGTGTTAGAGCTAAAATTAGCATGTTTAAAGTGATTTTCATGCTTCCAGGGGCCCTAAACACAAGATTTATGGAATGGTTAAAAGTGCATGTAAATGGCCAATTTACTCACTCTGAGTTCTCAAAAAGGGTTTCTTCACCCCGGGAAGTTAATTAAATACCATTTGGAGGCATTTAATGTTCGAGCAAAAAAGCTGATTTTCGACAAAAGAGATAACACCCCCCCATTACGTCATGCTTCAGAAATGTGGAAAATGGTCCGTTTTCAAATGTTTTATTTTTGAACATCAGTTCACATTTGTAGGTGGATCATCAGTGTTAGAGCTAAAATTAGCATGTTTAAAGTGATTTTCATGCTTCCAGGGGCTCGGGAAGTGAATTAAATACTATTTGGAGGCATTTAATGTTCAATCAAAAACAGCTGATTTTTGACAAAAGAGATAACACCCCCCCATTACGTCATGCTTCAGAAATGTGGAAAATGGTCCGTTTTCAAATGTTTTATTTTTTAACGTCAGTTCACATTTGTAGGTGGATCATCAGTGTTAGAGCAAAAATTAGCATGTTTAAAGTGATTTTCATGCTTCCAGGGGCCCTAAACACAAGATTTATGGAATGGTTAAAAGTGCATGAAAATGGCCAATTTACTCACTCTGAGTTCTCAAAAAGGGTTTCTTCACCCCGGGAAGTTAATTAAATACCATTTGGAGGCATTTAATGTTCGAGCAAAAAAGCTGATTTTCGACAAAAGAGATAACACCCCCCCATTACGTCATGCTTCAGAAATGTGGAAAATGGTCCGTTTTCAAATGTTTTATTTTTGAACATCAGTTCACATTTGTAGGTGGATCATCAGTGTTAGAGCTAAAATTAGCATGTTTAAAGTGATTTTCATGCTTCCAGAGGGTTCGGGAAGTGAATTAAATACTATTTGGAGGCCTTTAATGTTCAATCAAAAACAGCTGATTTTTGACAAAAGAGATAACACCCCCCCATTACGTCATGCTTCAGAAATGTGGAAAATGGTCCGTTTTCAAATGTTTTATTTTTGAACGTCAGTTCACATTTGTAGGTGGATCATCAGTGTTAGAGCTAAAATTAGCATGTTTAAAGTGATTTTCATGCTTCCAGGGGCCCTAAACACAAGATTTATGGAATGGTTAAAAGTGCATGAAAATGGCCAATTTACTCACTCTGAGTTCTCAAAAAGGGTTTCTTCACCCCGGGAAGTTAATTAAATACCATTTTGAGGCATTTAATGTTCGAGCAAAAACGGCTGATTTTCGACAAAAGAGATAACACCTCCCCATTACGTCATGCTTCAGAAATGTGGAAAATGGTCCGTTTTCAAATGTTTTATTTTTGAACATCAGTTCACATTTGTAGGTGGATCATCAGTGTTAGAGCTAAAATTAGCATGTTTAAAGTGATTTTCATGCTTCCCGGGGCTCGGGAAGTGAATTAAATACTATTTGGAGGCATTTAATGTTCAATCAAAAACAGCTGATTTTTGACAAAAGAGATAACACCCCCCCATTACGTCATGCTTCAGAAATGTGGAAAATGGTCCGTTTTCAAATGTTTTATTTTTGAACGTCAGTTCACATTTGTAGGTGGATCATCAGTGTTAGAGCTAAAATTAGCATGTTTAAAGTGATTTTCATGCTTCCAGGGGCCCTAAACACAAGATTTATGGAATGGTTAAAAGTGCATGTAAATGGCCAATTTACTCACTCTGAGTTCTCAAAAAGGGTTTCTTCACCCCGGAAAGTTAATTAAATACCATTTGGAGGCATTTAATGTTCGAGCAAAAACGGCTGATTTTCGACAAAAGAGATAACACCCCCCCATTACGTCATGCTTCAGAAATGTGGAAAATGGTCCGTTTTCAAATGTTTTATTTTTGAACATCAGTTCACATTTGTAGGTGGATCATCAGTGTTAGAGCTAAAATTAGCATGTTTAAAGTGATTTTCATGCTTCCAGGGGCTCGGGAAGTGAATTAAATACTATTTGGAGGCATTTAATGTTCAATCAAAAACAGCTGATTTTTGACAAAAGAGATAACACCCCCCATTACGTCATGCTTCAGAAATGTGGAAAATGGTCCGTTTTCAAATGTTTTATTTTTGAACGTCAGTTCACATTTGTAGGTGGATCATCAGTGTTAGAGCTAAAATTAGCATGTTTAAAGTGATTTTCATGCTTCCAGGGGCCCTAAACACAAGATTTATGGAATGGTTAAAAGTGCATGAAAATGGCCAATTTACTCACTCTGAGTTCTCAAAAAGGGTTTCTTCACCCCGGGAAGTTAATTAAATACCATTTGGAGGCATTTAATGTTCGAGCAAAAACGGCTGATTTTCGACAAAAGAGATAACACCCCCCCATTACGTCATGCTTCAGAAATGTGGAAAATGGTCCGTTTTCAAATGTTTTATTTTTGAACGTCAGTTCACATTTATAGGTGGATCATCAGTGTTAGAGCTAAAATTAGCATGTTTAAAGTGATTTTCATGCTTCCAGGGGCTCAGGAAGTGAATTAAATACTATTTGGAGGCATTTAATGTTCAATCAAAAACAGCTGATTTTTGACAAAAGAGATAACACCCCCCCATTACGTCATGCTTCAGAAATGTGGAAAATGGTCCATTTTCAAATGTTTTATTTTTGAACGTCAGTTCACATTTGTAGGTGGATCATCAGTGTTAGAGCTAAAATTAGCATGTTTAAAGTGATTTTCATGCTTCCAGGGGCCCTAAACACAAGATTTATGGAATGGTTAAAAGTGCATGAAAATGGCCAATTTACTCACTCTGAGTTCTCAAAAAGGGTTTCTTCACCCCGGGAAGTTAATTAAATACCATTTGGAGGCATTTAATGTTCGAGCAAAAACGGCTGATTTTCGACAAAAGAGATAACACCCCCCCATTACGTCATGCTTCAGAAATGTGGAAAATGGTCCGTTTGCGAATGTTTTATTTTTGAACGTCAGTTCACATTTGTAGGTGGATCATCAGTGTTAGAGCTAAAATTAGCATGTTTAAAGTGATTTTCATGCTTCCAGAGGGTTCGGGAAGTGAATTAAATACTATTTGGAGGCATTTAATGTTCAATCAAAAACAGCTGATTTTTGACAAAAGAGATAACACCCCCCCATTACGTCATGCTTCAGAAATGTGGAAAATGGTCCGTTTTAAAAATGTTTTATTTTTGAACGTCAGTTCACATTTGTAGGTGGATCATCAGTGTTAGAGCTAAAATTAGCATGTTTAAATTGATTTTCATGCTTCCAGGGGCCCTAAACACAAGATTTATGGAATGGTTAAAAGTGCATGAAAATAGCCAATTTACTCACTCTGAGTTCTCAAAAAGGGTTTCTTCACCTCGGGAAGTTAATTAAATACCATTTTGAGGCATTTAATGTTCGAGCAAATACGGCTGATTTTCGACAAAAGAGATAACACCCCCCCCCATTACGTCATGCTTCAGAAATGTGGAAAATGGTCCGTTTTCAAATGTTTTATTTTTGAACGTCAGTTCACATTTGTAGGTGGATCATCAGTGTTAGAGCTAAAATTAGCATGTTTAAAGTGATTTTCATGCTTCCAGGGGCTCGGGAAGTGAATTAAATACTATTTGGAGGCATTTAATGTTCAAGCAAAAACAGCTGATTTTTGACAAAAGAGATAACACCCCCCCATTACGTCATGCTTCAGAAATGTGGAAAATGGTCCGTTTTCAAATGTTTTATTTTTGAACGTCAGTTCACATTTGTAGGTGGATCATCAGTGTTAGAGCTAAAATTAGCATGTTTAAAGTGATTTTCATGCTTCCAGGGGCTCGGGAAGTGAATTAAATACTATTTGGAGGCATTTAATGTTCAAGCAAAAACAGCTGATTTTTGACAAAAGAGATAACACCCCCCCATTACGTCATGCTTCAGAAATGTGGAAAATGGTCAGTTTTCAAATGTTTTATTTTTGAACGTCAGTTCACATTTGTAGGTGGATCATCAGTGTTAGAGCTAAAATTAGCATGTTTAAAGTGATTTTCATGCTTCCAGGGGCCCTAAACACAAGATTTATGGAATGGTTAAAAGTGCATGAAAATGGCCAATTTACTCACTCTGAGTTCTCAAAAAGGGTTTCTTCACCCCGGAAAGTTAATTAAATACCATTTGGAGGCATTTAATGTTCGAGCAAAAACGGCTGATTTTCGACAAAAGAGATAACACCCCCCCATTACGTCATGCTTCAGAAATGTGGAAAATGGTCCGTTTTCAAATGTTTTATTTTTGAACATCAGTTCACATTTGTAGGTGGATCATCAGTGTTAGAGCTAAAATTAGCATGTTTAAAGTGATTTTCATGCTTCCAGAGGGTTCGGGAAGTGAATTAAATACTATTTGGAGGCCTTTAATGTTCAATCAAAAACAGCTGATTTTTGACAAAAGAGATAACACCCCCCCATTACGTCATGCTTCAGAAATGTGGAAAATGGTCCGTTTTCAAATGTTTTATTTTTGAACGTCAGTTCACATTTGTAGGTGGATCATCAGTGTTAGAGCTAAAATTAGCATGTTTAAAGTGATTTTCATGCTTCCAGGGGCCCTAAACACAAGATTTATGGAATGGTTAAAAGTGCATGAAAATGGCCAATTTACTCACTCTGAGTTCTCAAAAAGGGTTTCTTCACCCCGGGAAGTTAATTAAATACCATTTTGAGGCATTTAATGTTCGAGCAAAAACGGCTGATTTTCGACAAAAGAGATAACACCTCCCCATTACGTCATGCTTCAGAAATGTGGAAAATGGTCCGTTTTCAAATGTTTTATTTTTGAACATCAGTTCACATTTGTAGGTGGATCATCAGTGTTAGAGCTAAAATTAGCATGTTTAAAGTGATTTTCATGCTTCCCGGGGCTCGGGAAGTGAATTAAATACTATTTGGAGGCATTTAATGTTCAATCAAAAACAGCTGATTTTTGACAAAAGAGATAACACCCCCCCATTACGTCATGCTTCAGAAATGTGGAAAATGGTCCGTTTTCAAATGTTTTATTTTTGAACGTCAGTTCACATTTGTAGGTGGATCATCAGTGTTAGAGCTAAAATTAGCATGTTTAAAGTGATTTTCATGCTTCCAGGGGCCCTAAACACAAGATTTATGGAATGGTTAAAAGTGCATGTAAATGGCCAATTTACTCACTCTGAGTTCTCAAAAAGGGTTTCTTCACCCCGGAAAGTTAATTAAATACCATTTGGAGGCATTTAATGTTCGAGCAAAAACGGCTGATTTTCGACAAAAGAGATAACACCCCCCCATTACGTCATGCTTCAGAAATGTGGAAAATGGTCCGTTTTCAAATGTTTTATTTTTGAACATCAGTTCACATTTGTAGGTGGATCATCAGTGTTAGAGCTAAAATTAGCATGTTTAAAGTGATTTTCATACTTCCAGAGGGTTCGGGAAGTGAATTAAATACTATTTGGAGGCATTTAATGTTCAATCAAAAACAGCTGATTTTTGACAAAAGAGATAACACCCCCCCCATTACGTCATGCTTCAGAAATGTGGAAAATGGTCCGTTTTCAAATGTTTTATTTTTGAACGTCAGTTCACTTTTGTAGGTGGATCATCAGTGTTAGAGCAAAAATTAGCATGTTTAAAGTGATTTTCATGCTTCCAGGGGCCCTAAACACAAGATTTATGGAATGGTTAAAAGTGCATGAAAATGGCCAATTTACTCACTCTGAGTTCTCAAAAAGGGTTTCTTCACCCTGGGAAGTTAATTAAATACCATTTTGAGGCATTTAATGTTCGAGCAAATACGGCTGATTTTCGACAAAAGAGATAACACCCCCCCCATTACGTCATGCTTCAGAAATGTGGAAAATGGTCCGTTTTCAAATGTTTTATTTTTGAACATCAGTTCACATTTGTAGGTGGATCATCAGTGTTAGAGCTAAAATTAGCATGTTTAAAGTGATTTTCATGCTTCCAGGGGCTCGGGAAGTGAATTAAATACTATTTGGAGGCATTTAATGTTCAATCAAAAACAGCTGATTTTTGACAAAAGAGATAACACCCCCCATTACGTCATGCTTCAGAAATGTGGAAAATGGTCCGTTTTCAAATGTTTTATTTTTGAACGTCAGTTCACATTTGTAGGTGGATCATCAGTGTTAGAGCTAAAATTAGCATGTTTAAAGTGATTTTCATGCTTCCAGGGGCCCTAAACACAAGATTTATGGAATGGTTAAAAGTGCATGAAAATGGCCAATTTACTCACTCTGAGTTCTCAAAAAGGGTTTCTTCACCCCGGGAAGTTAATTAAATACCATTTGGAGGCATTTAATGTTCGAGCAAAAACGGCTGATTTTCGACAAAAGAGATAACACCCCCCCATTACGTCATGCTTCAGAAATGTGGAAAATGGTCCGTTTTCAAATGTTTTATTTTTGAACGTCAGTTCACATTTATAGGTGGATCATCAGTGTTAGAGCTAAAATTAGCATGTTTAAAGTGATTTTCATGCTTCCAGGGGCTCAGGAAGTGAATTAAATACTATTTGGAGGCATTTAATGTTCAATCAAAAACAGCTGATTTTTGACAAAAGAGATAACACCCCCCCATTACGTCATGCTTCAGAAATGTGGAAAATGGTCCATTTTCAAATGTTTTATTTTTGAACGTCAGTTCACATTTGTAGGTGGATCATCAGTGTTAGAGCTAAAATTAGCATGTTTAAAGTGATTTTCATGCTTCCAGGGGCCCTAAACACAAGATTTATGGAATGGTTAAAAGTGCATGAAAATGGCCAATTTACTCACTCTGAGTTCTCAAAAAGGGTTTCTTCACCCCGGGAAGTTAATTAAATACCATTTGGAGGCATTTAATGTTCGAGCAAAAACGGCTGATTTTCGACAAAAGAGATAACACCCCCCCATTACGTCATGCTTCAGAAATGTGGAAAATGGTCCGTTTGCGAATGTTTTATTTTTGAACGTCAGTTCACATTTGTAGGTGGATCATCAGTGTTAGAGCTAAAATTAGCATGTTTAAAGTGATTTTCATGCTTCCAGAGGGTTCGGGAAGTGAATTAAATACTATTTGGAGGCATTTAATGTTCAATCAAAAACAGCTGATTTTTGACAAAAGAGATAACACCCCCCCATTACGTCATGCTTCAGAAATGTGGAAAATGGTCCGTTTTAAAAATGTTTTATTTTTGAACGTCAGTTCACATTTGTAGGTGGATCATCAGTGTTAGAGCTAAAATTAGCATGTTTAAATTGATTTTCATGCTTCCAGGGGCCCTAAACACAAGATTTATGGAATGGTTAAAAGTGCATGAAAATAGCCAATTTACTCACTCTGAGTTCTCAAAAAGGGTTTCTTCACCTCGGGAAGTTAATTAAATACCATTTTGAGGCATTTAATGTTCGAGCAAATACGGCTGATTTTCGACAAAAGAGATAACACCCCCCCCATTACGTCATGCTTCAGAAATGTGGAAAATGGTCCGTTTTCAAATGTTTTATTTTTGAACGTCAGTTCACATTTGTAGGTGGATCATCAGTGTTAGAGCTAAAATTAGCATGTTTAAAGTGATTTTCATGCTTCCAGGGGCTCGGGAAGTGAATTAAATACTATTTGGAGGCATTTAATGTTCAAGCAAAAACAGCTGATTTTTTACAAAAGAGATAACACCCCCCCATTACGTCATGCTTCAGAAATGTGGAAAATGGTCCGTTTTCAAATGTTTTATTTTTGAACGTCAGTTCACATTTGTAGGTGGATCATCAGTGTTAGAGCTAAAATTAGCATGTTTAAAGTGATTTTCATGCTTCCAGGGGCCCTAAACACAAGATTTATGGAATGGTTAAAAGTGCATGAAAATGGCCAATTTACTCACTCTGAGTTCTCAAAAAGGGTTTCTTCACCCCGGAAAGTTAATTAAATACCATTTGGAGGCATTTAATGTTCGAGCAAAAACGGCTGATTTTCGACAAAAGAGATAACACCCCCCCATTACGTCATGCTTCAGAAATGTGGAAAATGGTCCGTTTTCAAATGTTTTATTTTTGAACATCAGTTCACATTTGTAGGTGGATCATCAGTGTTAGAGCTAAAATTAGCATGTTTAAAGTGATTTTCATGCTTCCAGAGGGTTCGGGAAGTGAATTAAATACTATTTGGAGGCATTTAATGTTCAATCAAAAACAGCTGATTTTTGACAAAAGAGATAACACCCCCCCATTACGTCATGCTTCAGAAATGTGGAAAATGGTCCGTTTTCAAATGTTTTATTTTTGAACGTCAGTTCACATTTGTAGGTGGATCATCAGTGTTAGAGCTAAAATTAGCATGTTTAAAGTGATTTTCATGCTTCCAGGGGCCCTAAACACAAGATTTATGGAATGGTTAAAAGTGCATGAAAATGGCCAATTTACTCACTCTGAGTTCTCAAAAAGGGTTTCTTCACCCCGGGAAGTTAATTAAATACCATTTTGAGGCATTTAATGTTCGAGCAAAAACGGCTGATTTTCGACAAAAGAGATAACACCCCCCCATTACGTCATGCTTCAGAAATGTGGAAAATGGTCCGTTTTCAAATGTTTTATTTTTGAACATCAGTTCACATTTGTAGGTGGATCATCAGTGTTAGAGCTAAAATTAGCATGTTTAAAGTGATTTTCATGCTTCCCGGGGCTCGGGAAGTGAATTAAATACTATTTGGAGGCATTTAATGTTCAATCAAAAACAGCTGATTTTTGACAAAAGAGATAACACCCCCCATTACGTCATGCTTCAGAAATGTGGAAAATGGTCCGTTTTCAAATGTTTTATTTTTGAACGTCAGTTCACATTTGTAGGTGGATCATCAGTGTTAGAGCTAAAATTAGCATGTTTAAAGTGATTTTCATGCTTCCAGGGGCCCTAAACACAAGATTTATGGAATGGTTAAAAGTGCATTTAAATGGCCAATTTACTCACTCTGAGTTCTCAAAAAGGATTTCTTCACCCCGGAAAGTTAATTAAATACCATTTGGAGGCATTTAATGTTCGAGCAAAAACGGCTGATTTTCGACAAAAGAGATAACACCCCCCCATTACGTCATGCTTCAGAAATGTGGAAAATGGTCCGTTTTCAAATGTTTTATTTTTGAACATCAGTTCACATTTGTAGGTGGATCATCAGTGTTAGAGCTAAAATTAGCATGTTTAAAGTGATTTTCATGCTTCCAGAGGGTTCGGGAAGTGAATTAAATACTATTTGGAGGCATTTAATGTTCAATCAAAAACAGCTGATTTTTGACAAAAGAGATAACACCCCCCCCATTACGTCATGCTTCAGAAATGTGGAAAATGGTCCGTTTTCAAATGTTTTATTTTTGAACGTCAGTTCACTTTTGTAGGTGGATCATCAGTGTTAGAGCAAAAATTAGCATGTTTAAAGTGATTTTCATGCTTCCAGGGGCCCTAAACACAAGATTTATGGAATGGTTAAAAGTGCATGAAAATGGCCAATTTACTCACTCTGAGTTCTCAAAAAGGGTTTCTTCACCCTGGGAAGTTAATTAAATACCATTTTGAGGCATTTAATGTTCGAGCAAAAACGGCTGATTTTCGACAAAAGAGATAACACCCCCCCATTACGTCATGCTTCAGAAATGTGGAAAATGGTCCGTTTTCAAATGTTTTATTTTTGAACGTCAGTTCACATTTATAGGTGGATCATCAGTGTTAGAGCTAAAATTAGCATGTTTAAAGTGATTTTCATGCTTCCAGGGGCTCAGGAAGTGAATTAAATACTATTTGGAGGCATTTAATGTTCAATCAAAAACAGCTGATTTTTGACAAAAGAGATAACACCCCCCCATTACGTCATGCTTCAGAAATGTGGAAAATGGTCCATTTTCAAATGTTTTATTTTTGAACGTCAGTTCACATTTGTAGGTGGATCATCAGTGTTAGAGCTAAAATTAGCATGTTTAAAGTGATTTTCATGCTTCCAGGGGCCCTAAACACAAGATTTATGGAATGGTTAAAAGTGCATGAAAATGGCCAATTTACTCACTCTGAGTTCTCAAAAAGGGTTTCTTCACCCCGGGAAGTTAATTAAATACCATTTGGAGGCATTTAATGTTCGAGCAAAAACGGCTGATTTTCGACAAAAGAGATAACACCCCCCCATTACGTCATGCTTCAGAAATGTGGAAAATGGTCCGTTTGCGAATGTTTTATTTTTGAACGTCAGTTCACATTTGTAGGTGGATCATCAGTGTTAGAGCTAAAATTAGCATGTTTAAAGTGATTTTCATGCTTCCAGAGGGTTCGGGAAGTGAATTAAATACTATTTGGAGGCATTTAATGTTCAATCAAAAACAGCTGATTTTTGACAAAAGAGATAACACCCCCCCATTACGTCATGCTTCAGAAATGTGGAAAATGGTCCGTTTTCAAATGTTTTATTTTTGAACATCAGTTCACATTTGTAGGTGGATCATCAGTGTTAGAGCTAAAATTAGCATGTTTAAAGTGATTTTCATGACCTTATCGCCACAGGTCCGGATAGTTGACCGGCTATCCGGACCCCCCACAAAACTCCTACCTAAAGGTCATGTTTTAAAGATTTTAACCAGGCTAAGAAGTCTCCTATGAGTAACTCATTCCCCACCCTCGACAAATGCACACCATCCCCCAGATACATATTGTCATCATTAATACAACTATGCGAGATCGAATGCAAAGTCTTGGAACGGAACAACCTACTCACTTTGTTATTCAGTTTTCTAACAGAATGATTTAAAGCAGGGATCGAGATAGCCCCCCGCCATACTTTCCGTGGGATCATATGAGACCACGCAATTATGCACCCCGGAACTCTCCTTGCTAACCAACTTACCGTGGAAAGCATAGTCTCCAGGAGAAGTCGTCTACCGGTAGTGACCAAATCATTACCCCCTAAATGCACTATGACTATGGACGGCGGCGACCTCACCCGCTCTAACAAACCCTCAAAAAATTCCTGAAACTGGTCAATACAGAGACCACCCCTTCCGTAGAAGGACACTCTGTACCCGTATTCCCCCAGGTACGTGAATCATGTCACCTGCTTTGAATACGTCCGCAGCCCGTCTCACGTATGAGTGGCCCACGACCCACACCTCCTTCCTTACAGCCGGTGATGTGCAACCGCTGGCCTGGTGTTGGGTCGACTGCACAGTCCGCCCTGCCTCGTAGGCTTGCGAAACTGAAAACAAACAAAGACAAGAGGCGTGAGTACATGATTACAGCTTCACAACATGTGCAATCGCACGTACCTCTTATAACAATTGGAGGACCAACGCCCCACACGTTTTACTTGTTCTACATTAAGACCCCTGGCTGTAGCTTCAGTGGCAGCCCCTATCCGAAAGGAATGGGTCCCAAATTCGCCCGGGTCCAAGCCCGCTGCGGCAATGGCCATAGCAAGCACCCGCTGAAACTGAAACTTCGTCAGTGGGGTGGCGTCTGCATGCCTCAACAATGTCCCCCCCCATGATGCCACCCTTCGTGCTAGGTAGTCTTCTAAGCACTGTACCGGACACATGGAGGATCCGGGGGTCCGGCGAATGATCGTGCAGTCCCCCCTCCCGTCTTGGTCGGACTTGGACCTGAGAAAGGAGACAATCATCGCATCGCCCCTGATCTGGACATGTTCCCTGCACAAGCCCCCAGACACATCCTGTTTGTTCCTTGCAACCAGCTCACTAACTCTCATAGCACCGTGAAACGCCAGCGTAAATGCAGTCCGGAACAAACAGGTCTCGAAAGGGGACGAGCACGTGTTAGGGAGTGAGGCCAGTAACTGGGCCAACCTCACCAGACCTATCGGTCGTCTTACGTCTACTCTACGACCCTCTAGGCGTTGCCACCCACGCAGCGCTTTTTGTACTGTAAAAGACGCTGTCGGGTCCTGGATGCCATGGGCCTTGGCAACAAAAGAAATGGCGGCACGATGCCTTTGGGCCGTAGCCACCGATTTCCCAGCCCTACGTAAAGACATCAGAAAAAGAACTACCCACTCTTCCTGACCCCACAGTCCCCCTCTCTCTGCCCCCAAAAAGGCTAAATAGGCCTGAAATGCCCCTTCATATGCCTTCCTTGTCCTGGGTGCTAGACTCTCTCCCACGAGGTGACGAAGTTCGGGGCACCGAGAGACCAGAGAGCTTCGGGGAAGGGTGCCGGCTCCGGGTCCGCTGAAGGAAGGAAACCCGAGAAAGCCTGCATGTGAAAACGAGACAGTGCATCAGCAGCCTGATTCATCACCCCTGGGACATGTTTTGCCCTGAATATCACGTTCAGTTGCATACACAGTAAGACAATTTCTTTGAGCAGCCTCAAAATCAATTTACAACGGGCTGCCTGACTATTGATGCATTCTACCACAGTCATATTGTCGGACCAGAACACGACAGAATGATCTCTGAACCCGTCTGGCCATGTTCTCAGGGCCACCAGAATGGGAAATAGTTCAAGGAAAGCTATATTACCCGTCAGCCCCTTCTCGTGCCACCATAGGGGCCACTTTTGTGCAGACCATTTTGTGCCGAAGATGGCGCCAAAACCTATACTTCCTGCTGAATCTGTCCATAGCCCAAGCTCATCGGAGGACACGGCTGGCTTGTTCCAGACGACTTGGCCATTGAAGTCCGCCAAAAATGCTAACCAGATCCGCATGTCCTGGCGGACCTCGGCCGATAATCTCGTGCGATGATGACCCTCTCTTAAGCCAACCATTGATTGGGCTATCGAGCGGGAAAACGGGCGAGCCATCGGGATCACCCTCAAGGCAAAGTTCAACTTTCCCACTAATTGTTGCAACTGGTGCAGTGTAACCTTAGGTGCGTTTAAACATACTTGGAGGGCTGTCCTGAATTTCAACACTTTGCTAGCTGGTAAACGGAAACACCCCTCCCTTGAGTCCAACTCGATCCCCAAAAACTCGAGGCAAGTCGTGGGACCCATAGTCTTACCGGGTGCCAATGGCACGCCAAAATGACCCATCAACACACAGAACTCATCTAAGGCCTGGGCACATTCGGGACTTCCGGCGGAGCCCAGGAACAAAAAGTCGTCAAGGTAGTGCATTACATTTCGAAAACCTGTTTTCTTGGTAAACACCCATTGCAGGAAAGTACTGAATTGTTCAAAATAAGCACATGAAATAGAGCAACCCATTGGCATACATTTATCCATGTAAAATGACCCCTGGAACCCGAATCCCAAAAGACGCTGATCGTCTGGGTGTACCGGGAGCAACCGGAACGCTGACTCGATATCTGATTTCGCCATCAACGTCCCGGGCCCCAGGCGATTCGAGATGGCTACTGCCTCATCAAACGATGCGTATCGCACCGAACAAACTTCTGGATCAATTGCGTCGTTCACCGAAAGACCATGTGGAGCAGACAGATTATGGATCAAACGAAACTCACCTGGGTCCTTCTTGGGGACCACCCCTAACGGGGAACAACAAAAATTCGGTACCGGGGGTACAGTAAACGGGCCGGCAACCCGTCCCCGGCTAACCTCTTTCTGAATTTTCTCATGCACTACAGATGTATGTTGTAAAACGGAAAGTTGATTTTTGCACATCCCTACCCCCTGAAAGTCCCCCACCGGGATGCGGAAACCATGTGAAAAACCGTTCCGCAGCACCCCGGCAGAAGTACGATCCGGGTATTCGCTGAGCCAGGGAATCATTGCCAAGGTATCAATCGGGGTTGGTAAAGGCGCCCCTCGGCCTAGCTTAGACCTGTTTGGCGCCTCCCTTACCCCCATTCTCACCCGTTCTGGCTCTGCACGCTGACTCAGGATGGGACGACCCACACGTACTACATTCGTGCTTGAATTTACACAATCCCGGAGGCCTGGTACATTTCCCTTTGTTGAAATTAAAACAGAAACCCTTCCTTCCTGTATTGCCTGCGGGCTTCGACTGGTCGTCGGTGCTCGTACTTGGTCGAAAGGGCGTCCCCACATTTTGGCGGGAGTAATCAATAACATTGCTCCCAACCAATGGCATTCTTAACATTCCCGATTCTTTCATTTTATCCCATGTTATAGAATCGTAACAATCCCAAGTCAAACTCTTGTTATGCTGTTTCTCTTTCCTGAACAGATTGTCATAACAAAACCAATGGTTACCTTGATACGACGTCGAGTACCCCATAATTCGTGATTGATAAATGGGAAACTCAGGAAGCAACTCGGGCCTACGTTCCCCCAAAATCGATGTAAAAATACCCCACGCATTGCCCCAGTTGCCAATATTCTCATTTACCTTAAAGGCGGCCATTTTTGCGCGCCAAACACTTGGATGCATCAAGTCCTTCTGACCTTTAACATGCTCCATATCATAATGGTCAACAAGCAAGGAGAAAATATTCACATACTCCCCAGCCCAGATCTTTTCCTTTATAGCCAAAGGCACATGTTGTCCCAGTCTCTCTCTACGAGAGGGTGCTGACTCGTCCCTTGCAATCGGCAATGGCCGCTTACCTGAACCGGACGCAGCTTCTGCCGCTTGCGGCTTGTCTTTAGCTGCCTCCCTTTTCTCACGAAGTCCTTTTATCAGCGCCTGTGCCTCTGCAGCCGTGGCGCCATCACTACTATCCCCCAACCATGCTGCTAGCTGTGCTGCCAGCTCGGGCGGCATGTCTCCCTTGGGTGTCGGGGTGACGACAACGGGGATTGGATCCCCCTCAATCGGTACTGGGATCGGCGCCTCGAGCGGGGTAGAGGGAACCGGGACGTCTCCACCGGCTGGAACCCTTCTCGGCCTCTTAGGTCTCCCTCCAGCCGGCGCAGGGCCCGTACCCTCCTCCCCGTCCCGCTCCGCCAACCGTTTCTTTATGTCGGACACTTCTTTGCAAAGGGCCCGCACCATCTGGTCGGTCGTCATTCTCTTCGCGCCTTTCTTGGGCATTTCTCCGAGGAAGTATCTAGAAGACAAAACAAAGATCAAAACGCTCAAAATTGGCTCTTCGTTCTGTCCCGAGCTCACGTGTAGCGAGGAGGTGCAGCTTCGGGGCACAAGAACAAGAGGACGTCTTCTGGTCTTGCGTCTCTTTTTATCCGTCTTCAGGGCGGGCGAGAACCCGCCCCTGCCCGCCCCTCGGGCGGGGCTGGCTACGTCGGTGTCTAGGCCAGCCCACTCTAGGGCGGGAAAAAGCGCGCCCCGGCTACGCCGCTTCGGGCATACCAGCCGAGACACGCCTCCCGCCCAAAAATGGCTTCCCGGGGGGATCGAGGCACTCCACCATACGTTCGGGGGGACCGAGTGGTCGCCCCTTTCCATATGGCTGAGATACCCGCCACCCCCTCTCAACACAATCCCCAAAAGGAGGGAAACCGGAAACAGTTCTTGAAGTTTTTGGATGTGGGGAGGGAGTGACCCTCCCCCGGCCGTATTTATTAAAACAAAAATTAAAACATTAAACGTTTCATTTTATGTACAATTTCATTATCACAATGCGATGTTTGGCTAACCTTAACATATTCTCTAATACAGAGTTTCTCCTAGCCGAACTATCATCCTACAAAAACATTCTCTAGAAACACTGAAATTGTACATCCTAACGTTTAAGGGCCAACGGCAAGGTCATAACCGGTGTCAAGATCCCTAACCAGACTTACCCCTCCCACTTGTGAGGGGCGACAGCACAGAGGCTTACCTCAAGTGCAACTACTAACAATTTCCCTTGACTTGACGGGGGCACTTAAGACTCGACGCCATTTAAAGGTCGTTCGAAGACTTGTGTGTGGTATCTAGAAGGTATCGTGAACCTCCCCCCATCCCACACAACTTACCGCATCTGCCGTCGCAGATGACCCTGGCCCCGGGAAATTCCCCAGGAGGGGGCTGTAACCCCTCCTACAAAGGAAGGGGCCTTGACCGCCTTTCCTTTACTTCCGGCGACCCGCCCTTAGACGGGACCGCCTCCCCACTGAGGGGCCAATGGCCACCTCTCCCGAGCGCTCCCATCCGTGTTGGGTGACGCCCACTCATAGGGATCTACCAATTAGTGCTCACCGATCATGACCTTACCGCCACAGGTCCGGATAGTTGACCGGCTATCCGGACCCCCCACAAAACTCCTACCTAAAGGTCATGTTTTAAAGATTTTAACCAGGCTAAGAAGTCTCCTATGAGTAACTCATTCCCCACCCTCGACAAATGCACACCATCCCCCAGATACATATTGTCATCATTAATACAACTATGCGAGATCGAATGCAAAGTCTTGGAACGGAACAACCTACTCACTTTGTTATTCAGTTTTCTAACAGAATGATTTAAAGCAGGGATCGAGATAGCCCCCCGCCATACTTTCCGTGGGATCATATGAGACCACGCAATTATGCACCCCGGAACTCTCCTTGCTAACCAACTTACCGTGGAAAGCATAGTCTCCAGGAGAAGTCGTCTACCGGTAGTGACCAAATCATTACCCCCTAAATGCACTATGACTATGGACGGCGGCGACCTCACCCGCTCTAACAAACCCTCAAAAAATTCCTGAAACTGGTCAATACAGAGACCACCCCTTCCGTAGAAGGACACTCTGTACCCGTATTCCCCAGGTACGTGAATCATGTCACCTGCTTTGAATACGTCCGCAGCCCGTCTCACGTATGAGTGGCCCACGACCCACACCTCCTTCCTTACAGCCGGTGATGTGCAACCGCTGGCCTGGTGTTGGGTCGACTGCACAGTCCGCCCTGCCTCGTAGGCTTGCGAAACTGAAAACAAACAAAGACAAGAGGCGTGAGTACATGATTACAGCTTCACAACATGTGCAATCGCACGTACCTCTTATAACAATTGGAGGACCAACGCCCCACACGTTTTACTTGTTCTACATTAAGACCCCTGGCTGTAGCTTCAGTGGCAGCCCCTATCCGAAAGGAATGGGTCCCAAATTCGCCCGGGTCCAAGCCCGCTGCGGCAATGGCCATAGCAAGCACCCGCTGAAACTGAAACTTCGTCAGTGGGGTGGCGTCTGCATGCCTCAACAATGTCCCCCCCCATGATGCCACCCTTCGTGCTAGGTAGTCTTCTAAGCACTGTACCGGACACATGGAGGATCCGGGGGTCCGGCGAATGATCGTGCAGTCCCCCCTCCCGTCTTGGTCGGACTTGGACCTGAGAAAGGAGACAATCATCGCATCGCCCCTGATCTGGACATGTTCCCTGCACAAGCCCCCAGACACATCCTGTTTGTTCCTTGCAACCAGCTCACTAACTCTCATAGCACCGTGAAACGCCAGCGTAAATGCAGTCCGGAACAAACAGGTCTCGAAAGGGGACGAGCACGTGTTAGGGAGTGAGGCCAGTAACTGGGCCAACCTCACCAGACCTATCGGTCGTCTTACGTCTACTCTACGACCCTCTAGGCGTTGCCACCCACGCAGCGCTTTTTGTACTGTAAAAGACGCTGTCGGGTCCTGGATGCCATGGGCCTTGGCAACAAAAGAAATGGCGGCACGATGCCTTTGGGCCGTAGCCACCGATTTCCCAGCCCTACGTAAAGACATCAGAAAAAGAACTACCCACTCTTCCTGACCCCACAGTCCCCCTCTCTCTGCCCCCAAAAAGGCTAAATAGGCCTGAAACGCCCCTTCATATGCCTTCCTTGTCCTGGGTGCTAGACTCTCTCCCACGAGGTGACGAAGTTCGGGGCACCGAGAGACCAGAGAGCTTCGGGGAAGGGTGCCGGCTCCGGGTCCGCTGAAGGAAGGAAACCCGAGAAAGCCTGCATGTGAAAACGAGACAGTGCATCAGCAGCCTGATTCATCACCCCTGGGACATGTTTTGCCCTGAATATCACGTTCAGTTGCATACACAGTAAGACAATTTCTTTGAGCAGCCTCAAAATCAATTTACAACGGGCTGCCTGACTATTGATGCATTCTACCACAGTCATATTGTCGGACCAGAACACGACAGAATGATCTCTGAACCCGTCTGGCCATGTTCTCAGGGCCACCAGAATGGGAAATAGTTCAAGGAAAGCTATATTACCCGTCAGCCCCTTCTCGTGCCACCATAGGGGCCACTTTTGTGCAGACCATTTTGTGCCGAAGATGGCGCCAAAACCTATACTTCCTGCTGAATCTGTCCATAGCCCAAGCTCATCGGAGGACACGGCTGGCTTGTTCCAGACGACTTGGCCATTGAAGTCCGCCAAAAATGCTAACCAGATCCGCATGTCCTGGCGGACCTCGGCCGATAATCTCGTGCGATGATGACCCTCTCTTAAGCCAACCATTGATTGGGCTATCGAGCGGGAAAACGGGCGAGCCATCGGGATCACCCTCAAGGCAAAGTTCAACTTTCCCACTAATTGTTGCAACTGGTGCAGTGTAACCTTAGGTGCGTTTAAACATACTTGGAGGGCTGTCCTGAATTTCAACACTTTGCTAGCTGGTAAACGGAAACACCCCTCCCTTGAGTCCAACTCGATCCCCAAAAACTCGAGGCAAGTCGTGGGACCCATAGTCTTACCGGGTGCCAATGGCACGCCAAAATGACCCATCAACACACAGAACTCATCTAAGGCCTGGGCACATTCGGGACTTCCGGCGGAGCCCAGGAACAAAAAGTCGTCAAGGTAGTGCATTACATTTCGAAAACCTGTTTTCTTGGTAAACACCCATTGCAGGAAAGTACTGAATTGTTCAAAATAAGCACATGAAATAGAGCAACCCATTGGCATACATTTATCCATGTAAAATGACCCCTGGAACCCGAATCCCAAAAGACGCTGATCGTCTGGGTGTACCGGGAGCAACCGGAACGCTGACTCGATATCTGATTTCGCCATCAACGTCCCGGGCCCCAGGCGATTCGAGATGGCTACTGCCTCATCAAACGATGCGTATCGCACCGAACAAACTTCTGGATCAATTGCGTCGTTCACCGAAAGACCATGTGGAGCAGACAGATTATGGATCAAACGAAACTCACCTGGGTCCTTCTTGGGGACCACCCCTAACGGGGAACAACAAAAATTCGGTACCGGGGGTACAGTAAACGGGCCGGCAACCCGTCCCCGGCTAACCTCTTTCTGAATTTTCTCATGCACTACAGATGTATGTTGTAAAACGGAAAGTTGATTTTTGCACATCCCTACCCCCTGAAAGTCCCCCACCGGGATGCGGAAACCATGTGAAAAACCGTTCCGCAGCACCCCGGCAGAAGTACGATCCGGGTATTCGCTGAGCCAGGGAATCATTGCCAAGGTATCAATCGGGGTTGGTAAAGGCGCCCCTCGGCCTAGCTTAGACCTGTTTGGCGCCTCCCTTACCCCCATTCTCACCCGTTCTGGCTCTGCACGCTGACTCAGGATGGGACGACCCACACGTACTACATTCGTGCTTGAATTTACACAATCCCGGAGGCCTGGTACATTTCCCTTTGTTGAAATTAAAACAGAAACCCTTCCTTCCTGTATTGCCTGCGGGCTTCGACTGGTCGTCGGTGCTCGTACTTGGTCGAAAGGGCGTCCCCACATTTTGGCGGGAGTAATCAATAACATTGCTCCCAACCAATGGCATTCTTAACATTCCCGATTCTTTCATTTTATCCCATGTTATAGAATCGTAACAATCCCAAGTCAAACTCTTGTTATGCTGTTTCTCTTTCCTGAACAGATTGTCATAACAAAACCAATGGTTACCTTGATACGACGTCGAGTACCCCATAATTCGTGATTGATAAATGGGAAACTCAGGAAGCAACTCGGGCCTACGTTCCCCCAAAATCGATGTAAAAATACCCCACGCATTGCCCCAGTTGCCAATATTCTCATTTACCTTAAAGGCGGCCATTTTTGCGCGCCAAACACTTGGATGCATCAAGTCCTTCTGACCTTTAACATGCTCCATATCATAATGGTCAACAAGCAAGGAGAAAATATTCACATACTCCCCAGCCCAGATCTTTTCCTTTATAGCCAAAGGCACATGTTGTCCCAGTCTCTCTCTACGAGAGGGTGCTGACTCGTCCCTTGCAATCGGCAATGGCCGCTTACCTGAACCGGACGCAGCTTCTGCCGCTTGCGGCTTGTCTTTAGCTGCCTCCCTTTTCTCACGAAGTCCTTTTATCAGCGCCTGTGCCTCTGCAGCCGTGGCGCCATCACTACTATCCCCCAACCATGCTGCTAGCTGTGCTGCCAGCTCGGGCGGCATGTCTCCCTTGGGTGTCGGGGTGACGACAACGGGGATTGGATCCCCCTCAATCGGTACTGGGATCGGCGCCTCGAGCGGGGTAGAGGGAACCGGGACGTCTCCACCGGCTGGAACCCTTCTCGGCCTCTTAGGTCTCCCTCCAGCCGGCGCAGGGCCCGTACCCTCCTCCCCGTCCCGCTCCGCCAACCGTTTCTTTATGTCGGACACTTCTTTGCAAAGGGCCCGCACCATCTGGTCGGTCGTCATTCTCTTCGCGCCTTTCTTGGGCATTTCTCCGAGGAAGTATCTAGAAGACAAAACAAAGATCAAAACGCTCAAAATTGGCTCTTCGTTCTGTCCCGAGCTCACGTGTAGCGAGGAGGTGCAGCTTCGGGGCACAAGAACAAGAGGACGTCTTCTGGTCTTGCGTCTCTTTTTATCCGTCTTCAGGGCGGGCGAGAACCCGCCCCTGCCCGCCCCTCGGGCGGGGCTGGCTACGTCGGTGTCTAGGCCAGCCCACTCTAGGGCGGGAAAAAGCGCGCCCCGGCTACGCCGCTTCGGGCATACCAGCCGAGACACGCCTCCCGCCCAAAAATGGCTTCCCGGGGGGATCGAGGCACTCCACCATACGTTCGGGGGGACCGAGTGGTCGCCCCTTTCCATATGGCTGAGATACCCGCCACCCCCTCTCAACACAATCCCCAAAAGGAGGGAAACCGGAAACAGTTCTTGAAGTTTTTGGATGTGGGGAGGGAGTGACCCTCCCCCGGCCGTATTTATTAAAACAAAAATTAAAACATTAAACGTTTCATTTTATGTACAATTTCATTATCACAATGCGATGTTTGGCTAACCTTAACATATTCTCTAATACAGAGTTTCTCCTAGCCGAACTATCATCCTACAAAAACATTCTCTAGAAACACTGAAATTGTACATCCTAACGTTTAAGTGCCAACGGCAAGGTCATAACCGGTGTCAAGATCCCTAACCAGACTTACCCCTCCCACTTGTGAGGGGCGACAGCACAGAGGCTTACCTCAAGTGCAACTACTAACAATTTCCCTTGACTTGACGGGGGCACTTAAGACTCGACGCCATTTAAAGGTCGTTCGAAGACTTGTGTGTGGTATCTAGAAGGTATCGTGAACCTCCCCCCATCCCACACAACTTACCGCATCTGCCGTCGCAGATGACCCTGGCCCCGGGAAATTCCCCAGGAGGGGGCTGTAACCCCTCCTACAAAGGAAGGGGCCTTGACCGCCTTTCCTTTACTTCCGGCGACCCGCCCTTAGACGGGACCGCCTCCCCACTGAGGGGCCAATGGCCACCTCTCCCGAGCGCTCCCATCCGTGTTGGGTGACGCCCACTCATAGGGATCTACCAATTAGTGCTCACCGATCATGACCTTACCGCCACAGGTCCGGATAGTTGACCGGCTATCCGGACCCCCCACAAAACTCCTACCTAAAGGTCATGTTTTAAAGATTTTAACCAGGCTAAGAAGTCTCCTATGAGTAACTCATTCCCCACCCTCGACAAATGCACACCATCCCCCAGATACATATTGTCATCATTAATACAACTATGCGAGATCGAATGCAAAGTCTTGGAACGGAACAACCTACTCACTTTGTTATTCAGTTTTCTAACAGAATGATTTAAAGCAGGGATCGAGATAGCCCCCCGCCATACTTTCCGTGGGATCATATGAGACCACGCAATTATGCACCCCGGAACTCTCCTTGCTAACCAACTTACCGTGGAAAGCATAGTCTCCAGGAGAAGTCGTCTACCGGTAGTGACCAAATCATTACCCCCTAAATGCACTATGACTATGGACGGCGGCGACCTCACCCGCTCTAACAAACCCTCAAAAAATTCCTGAAACTGGTCAATACAGAGACCACCGCTTCCGTAGAAGGACACTCTGTACCCGTATTCCCCAGGTACGTGAATCATGTCACCTGCTTTGAATACGTCCGCAGCCCGTCTCACGTATGAGTGGCCCACGACCCACACCTCCTTCCTTACAGCCGGTGATGTGCAACCGCTGGCCTGGTGTTGGGTCGACTGCACAGTCCGCCCTGCCTCGTAGGCTTGCGAAACTGAAAACAAACAAAGACAAGAGGCGTGAGTACATGATTACAGCTTCACAACATGTGCAATCGCACGTACCTCTTATAACAATTGGAGGACCAACGCCCCACACGTTTTACTTGTTCTACATTAAGACCCCTGGCTGTAGCTTCAGTGGCAGCCCCTATCCGAAAGGAATGGGTCCCAAATTCGCCCGGGTCCAAGCCCGCTGCGGCAATGGCCATAGCAAGCACCCGCTGAAACTGAAACTTCGTCAGTGGGGTGGCGTCTGCATGCCTCAACAATGTCCCCCCCCATGATGCCACCCTTCGTGCTAGGTAGTCTTCTAAGCACTGTACCGGACACATGGAGGATCCGGGGGTCCGGCGAATGATCGTGCAGTCCCCCCTCCCGTCTTGGTCGGACTTGGACCTGAGAAAGGAGACAATCATCGCATCGCCCCTGATCTGGACATGTTCCCTGCACAAGCCCCCAGACACATCCTGTTTGTTCCTTGCAACCAGCTCACTAACTCTCATAGCACCGTGAAACGCCAGCGTAAATGCAGTCCGGAACAAACAGGTCTCGAAAGGGGACGAGCACGTGTTAGGGAGTGAGGCCAGTAACTGGGCCAACCTCACCAGACCTATCGGTCGTCTTACGTCTACTCTACGACCCTCTAGGCGTTGCCACCCACGCAGCGCTTTTTGTACTGTAAAAGACGCTGTCGGGTCCTGGATGCCATGGGCCTTGGCAACAAAAGAAATGGCGGCACGATGCCTTTGGGCCGTAGCCACCGATTTCCCAGCCCTACGTAAAGACATCAGAAAAAGAACTACCCACTCTTCCTGACCCCACAGTCCCCCTCTCTCTGCCCCCAAAAAGGCTAAATAGGCCTGAAACGCCCCTTCATATGCCTTCCTTGTCCTGGGTGCTAGACTCTCTCCCACGAGGTGACGAAGTTCGGGGCACCGAGAGACCAGAGAGCTTCGGGGAAGGGTGCCGGCTCCGGGTCCGCTGAAGGAAGGAAACCCGAGAAAGCCTGCATGTGAAAACGAGACAGTGCATCAGCAGCCTGATTCATCACCCCTGGGACATGTTTTGCCCTGAATATCACGTTCAGTTGCATACACAGTAAGACAATTTCTTTGAGCAGCCTCAAAATCAATTTACAACGGGCTGCCTGACTATTGATGCATTCTACCACAGTCATATTGTCGGACCAGAACACGACAGAATGATCTCTGAACCCGTCTGGCCATGTTCTCAGGGCCACCAGAATGGGAAATAGTTCAAGGAAAGCTATATTACCCGTCAGCCCCTTCTCGTGCCACCATAGGGGCCACTTTTGTGCAGACCATTTTGTGCCGAAGATGGCGCCAAAACCTATACTTCCTGCTGAATCTGTCCATAGCCCAAGCTCATCGGAGGACACGGCTGGCTTGTTCCAGACGACTTGGCCATTGAAGTCCGCCAAAAATGCTAACCAGATCCGCATGTCCTGGCGGACCTCGGCCGATAATCTCGTGCGATGATGACCCTCTCTTAAGCCAACCATTGATTGGGCTATCGAGCGGGAAAACGGGCGAGCCATCGGGATCACCCTCAAGGCAAAGTTCAACTTTCCCACTAATTGTTGCAACTGGTGCAGTGTAACCTTAGGTGCGTTTAAACATACTTGGAGGGCTGTCCTGAATTTCAACACTTTGCTAGCTGGTAAACGGAAACACCCCTCCCTTGAGTCCAACTCGATCCCCAAAAACTCGAGGCAAGTCGTGGGACCCATAGTCTTACCGGGTGCCAATGGCACGCCAAAATGACCCATCAACACACAGAACTCATCTAAGGCCTGGGCACATTCGGGACTTCCGGCGGAGCCCAGGAACAAAAAGTCGTCAAGGTAGTGCATTACATTTCGAAAACCTGTTTTTTTGGTAAACACCCATTGCAGGAAAGTACTGAATTGTTCAAAATAAGCACATGAAATAGAGCAACCCATTGGCATACATTTATCCATGTAAAATGACCCCTGGAACCCGAATCCCAAAAGACGCTGATCGTCTGGGTGTACCGGGAGCAACCGGAACGCTGACTCGATATCTGATTTCGCCATCAACGTCCCGGGCCCCAGGCGATTCGAGATGGCTACTGCCTCATCAAACGATGCGTATCGCACCGAACAAACTTCTGGATCAATTGCGTCGTTCACCGAAAGACCATGTGGAGCAGACAGATTATGGATCAAACGAAACTCACATGGGTCCTTCTTGGGGACCACCCCTAACGGGGAACAACAAAAATTCGGTACCGGGGGTACAGTAAACGGGCCGGCAACCCGTCCCCGGCTAACCTCTTTCTGAATTTTCTCATGCACTACAGATGTATGTTGTAAAACGGAAAGTTGATTTTTGCACATCCCTTCCCCCTGAAAGTCCCCCACCGGGATGCGGAAACCATGTGAAAAACCGTTCCGCAGCACCCCGGCAGAAGTACGATCCGGGTATTCGCTGAGCCAGGGAATCATTGCCAAGGTATCAATCGGGGTTGGTAAAGGCGCCCCTCGGCCTAGCTTAGACCTGTTTGGCGCCTCCCTTACCCCCATTCTCACCCGTTCTGGCTCTGCACGCTGACTCAGGATGGGACGACCCACACGTACTACATTCGTGCTTGAATTTACACAATCCCGGAGGCCTGGTACATTTCCCTTTGTTGAAATTAAAACAGAAACCCTTCCTTCCTGTATTGCCTGCGGGCTTCGACTGGTCGTCGGTGCTCGTACTTGGTCGAAAGGGCGTCCCCACATTTTGGCGGGAGTAATCAATAACATTGCTCCCAACCAATGGCATTCTTAACATTCCCGATTCTTTCATTTTATCCCATGTTATAGAATCGTAACAATCCCAAGTCAAACTCTTGTCATGCTGTTTCTCTTTCCTGAACAGATTGTCATAACAAAACCAATGGTTACCTTGATACGACGTCGAGTACCCCATAATTCGTGATTGATAAATGGGAAACTCAGGAAGCAACTCGGGCCTACGTTCCCCCAAAATCGATGTAAAAATACCCCACGCATTGCCCCAGTTGCCAATATTCTCATTTACCTTAAAGGCGGCCATTTTTGCGCGCCAAACACTTGGATGCATCAAGTCCTTCTGACCTTTAACATGCTCCATATCATAATGGTCAACAAGCAAGGAGAAAATATTCACATACTCCCCAGCCCAGATCTTTTCCTTTATAGCCAAAGGCACATGTTGTCCCAGTCTCTCTCTACGAGAGGGTGCTGACTCGTCCCTTGCAATCGGCAATGGCCGCTTACCTGAACCGGACGCAGCTTCTGCCGCTTGCGGCTTGTCTTTAGCTGCCTCCCTTTTCTCACGAAGTCCTTTTATCAGCGCCTGTGCCTCTGCAGCCGTGGCGCCATCACTACTATCCCCCAACCATGCTGCTAGCTGTGCTGCCAGCTCGGGCGGCATGTCTCCCTTGGGTGTCGGGGTGACGACAACGGGGATTGGATCCCCCTCAATCGGTACTGGGATCGGCGCCTCGAGCGGGGTAGAGGGAACCGGGACGTCTCCACCGGCTGGAACCCTTCTCGGCCTCTTAGGTCTCCCTCCAGCCGGCGCAGGGCCCGTACCCTCCTCCCCGTCCCGCTCCGCCAACCGTTTCTTTATGTCGGACACTTCTTTGCAAAGGGCCCGCACCATCTGGTCGGTCGTCATTCTCTTCGCGCCTTTCTTGGGCATTTCTCCGAGGAAGTATCTAGAAGACAAAACAAAGATCAAAACGCTCAAAATTGGCTCTTCGTTCTGTCCCGAGCTCACGTGTAGCGAGGAGGTGCAGCTTCGGGGCACAAGAACAAGAGGACGTCTTCTGGTCTTGCGTCTCTTTTTATCCGTCTTCAGGGCGGGCGAGAACCCGCCCCTGCCCGCCCCTCGGGCGGGGCTGGCTACGTCGGTGTCTAGGCCAGCCCACTCTAGGGCGGGAAAAAGCGCGCCCCGGCTACGCCGCTTCGGGCATACCAGCCGAGACACGCCTCCCGCCCAAAAATGGCTTCCCGGGGGGATCGAGGCACTCCACCATACGTTCGGGGGGACCGAGTGGTCGCCCCTTTCCATATGGCTGAGATACCCGCCACCCCCTCTCAACACAATCCCCAAAAGGAGGGAAACCGGAAACAGTTCTTGAAGTTTTTGGATGTGGGGAGGGAGTGACCCTCCCCCGGCCGTATTTATTAAAACAAAAATTAAAACATTAAACGTTTCATTTTATGTACAATTTCATTATCACAATGCGATGTTTGGCTAACCTTAACATATTCTCTAATACAGAGTTTCTCCTAGCCGAACTATCATCCTACAAAAACATTCTCTAGAAACACTGAAATTGTACATCCTAACGTTTAAGGGCCAACGGCAAGGTCATAACCGGTGTCAAGATCCCTAACCAGACTTACCCCTCCCACTTGTGAGGGGCGACAGCACAGAGGCTTACCTCAAGTGCAACTACTAACAATTTCCCTTGACTTGACGGGGGCACTTAAGACTCGACGCCATTTAAAGGTCGTTCGAAGACTTGTGTGTGGTATCTAGAAGGTATCGTGAACCTCCCCCCATCCCACACAACTTACCGCATCTGCCGTCGCAGATGACCCTGGCCCCGGGAAATTCCCCAGGAGGGGGCTGTAACCCCTCCTACAAAGGAAGGGGCCTTGACCGCCTTTCCTTTACTTCCGGCGACCCGCCCTTAGACGGGACCGCCTCCCCACTGAGGGGCCAATGGCCACCTCTCCCGAGCGCTCCCATCCGTGTTGGGTGACGCCCACTCATAGGGATCTACCAATTAGTGCTCACCGATCATGACCTTACCGCCACAGGTCCGGATAGTTGACCGGCTATCCGGACCCCCCACAAAACTCCTACCTAAAGGTCATGTTTTAAAGATTTTAACCAGGCTAAGAAGTCTCCTATGAGTAACTCATTCCCCACCCTCGACAAATGCACACCATCCCCCAGATACATATTGTCATCATTAATACAACTATGCGAGATCGAATGCAAAGTCTTGGAACGGAACAACCTACTCACTTTGTTATTCAGTTTTCTAACAGAATGATTTAAAGCAGGGATCGAGATAGCCCCCCGCCATACTTTCCGTGGGATCATATGAGACCACGCAATTATGCACCCCGGAACTCTCCTTGCTAACCAACTTACCGTGGAAAGCATAGTCTCCAGGAGAAGTCGTCTACCGGTAGTGACCAAATCATTACCCCCTAAATGCACTATGACTATGGACGGCGGCGACCTCACCCGCTCTAACAAACCCTCAAAAAATTCCTGAAACTGGTCAATACAGAGACCACCCCTTCCGTAGAAGGACACTCTGTACCCGTATTCCCCAGGTACGTGAATCATGTCACCTGCTTTGAATACGTCCGCAGCCCGTCTCACGTATGAGTGGCCCACGACCCACACCTCCTTCCTTACAGCCGGTGATGTGCAACCGCTGGCCTGGTGTTGGGTCGACTGCACAGTCCGCCCTGCCTCGTAGGCTTGCGAAACTGAAAACAAACAAAGACAAGAGGCGTGAGTACATGATTACAGCTTCACAACATGTGCAATCGCACGTACCTCTTATAACAATTGGAGGACCAACGCCCCACACGTTTTACTTGTTCTACATTAAGACCCCTGGCTGTAGCTTCAGTGGCAGCCCCTATCCGAAAGGAATGGGTCCCAAATTCGCCCGGGTCCAAGCCCGCTGCGGCAATGGCCATAGCAAGCACCCGCTGAAACTGAAACTTCGTCAGTGGGGTGGCGTCTGCATGCCTCAACAATGTCCCCCCCCATGATGCCACCCTTCGTGCTAGGTAGTCTTCTAAGCACTGTACCGGACACATGGAGGATCCGGGGGTCCGGCGAATGATCGTGCAGTCCCCCCTCCCGTCTTGGTCGGACTTGGACCTGAGAAAGGAGACAATCATCGCATCGCCCCTGATCTGGACATGTTCCCTGCACAAGCCCCCAGACACATCCTGTTTGTTCCTTGCAACCAGCTCACTAACTCTCATAGCACCGTGAAACGCCAGCGTAAATGCAGTCCGGAACAAACAGGTCTCGAAAGGGGACGAGCACGTGTTAGGGAGTGAGGCCAGTAACTGGGCCAACCTCACCAGACCTATCGGTCGTCTTACGTCTACTCTACGACCCTCTAGGCGTTGCCACCCACGCAGCGCTTTTTGTACTGTAAAAGACGCTGTCGGGTCCTGGATGCCATGGGCCTTGGCAACAAAAGAAATGGCGGCACGATGCCTTTGGGCCGTAGCCACCGATTTCCCAGCCCTACGTAAAGACATCAGAAAAAGAACTACCCACTCTTCCTGACCCCACAGTCCCCCTCTCTCTGCCCCCAAAAAGGCTAAATAGGCCTGAAACGCCCCTTCATATGCCTTCCTTGTCCTGGGTGCTAGACTCTCTCCCACGAGGTGACGAAGTTCGGGGCACCGAGAGACCAGAGAGCTTCGGGGAAGGGTGCCGGCTCCGGGTCCGCTGAAGGAAGGAAACCCGAGAAAGCCTGCATGTGAAAACGAGACAGTGCATCAGCAGCCTGATTCATCACCCCTGGGACATGTTTTGCCCTGAATATCACGTTCAGTTGCATACACAGTAAGACAATTTCTTTGAGCAGCCTCAAAATCAATTTACAACGGGCTGCCTGACTATTGATGCATTCTACCACAGTCATATTGTCGGACCAGAACACGACAGAATGATCTCTGAACCCGTCTGGCCATGTTCTCAGGGCCACCAGAATGGGAAATAGTTCAAGGAAAGCTATATTACCCGTCAGCCCCTTCTCGTGCCACCATAGGGGCCACTTTTGTGCAGACCATTTTGTGCCGAAGATGGCGCCAAAACCTATACTTCCTGCTGAATCTGTCCATAGCCCAAGCTCATCGGAGGACACGGCTGGCTTGTTCCAGACGACTTGGCCATTGAAGTCCGCCAAAAATGCTAACCAGATCCGCATGTCCTGGCGGACCTCGGCCGATAATCTCGTGCGATGATGACCCTCTCTTAAGCCAACCATTGATTGGGCTATCGAGCGGGAAAACGGGCGAGCCATCGGGATCACCCTCAAGGCAAAGTTCAACTTTCCCACTAATTGTTGCAACTGGTGCAGTGTAACCTTAGGTGCGTTTAAACATACTTGGAGGGCTGTCCTGAATTTCAACACTTTGCTAGCTGGTAAACGGAAACACCCCTCCCTTGAGTCCAACTCGATCCCCAAAAACTCGAGGCAAGTCGTGGGACCCATAGTCTTACCGGGTGCCAATGGCACGCCAAAATGACCCATCAACACACAGAACTCATCTAAGGCCTGGGCACATTCGGGACTTCCGGCGGAGCCCAGGAACAAAAAGTCGTCAAGGTAGTGCATTACATTTCGAAAACCTGTTTTCTTGGTAAACACCCATTGCAGGAAAGTACTGAATTGTTCAAAATAAGCACATGAAATAGAGCAACCCATTGGCATACATTTATCCATGTAAAATGACCCCTGGAACCCGAATCCCAAAAGACGCTGATCGTCTGGGTGTACCGGGAGCAACCGGAACGCTGACTCGATATCTGATTTCGCCATCAACGTCCCGGGCCCCAGGCGATTCGAGATGGCTACTGCCTCATCAAACGATGCGTATCGCACCGAACAAACTTCTGGATCAATTGCGTCGTTCACCGAAAGACCATGTGGAGCAGACAGATTATGGATCAAACGAAACTCACCTGGGTCCTTCTTGGGGACCACCCCTAACGGGGAACAACAAAAATTCGGTACCGGGGGTACAGTAAACGGGCCGGCAACCCGTCCCCGGCTAATCTCTTTCTGAATTTTCTCATGCACTACAGATGTATGTTGTAAAACGGAAAGTTGATTTTTGCACATCCCTACCCCCTGAAAGTCCCCCACCGGGATGCGGAAACCATGTGAAAAACCGTTCCGCAGCACCCCGGCAGAAGTACGATCCGGGTATTCGCTGAGCCAGGGAATCATTGCCAAGGTATCAATCGGGGTTGGTAAAGGCGCCCCTCGGCCTAGCTTAGACCTGTTTGGCGCCTCCCTTACCCCCATTCTCACCCGTTCTGGCTCTGCACGCTGACTCAGGATGGGACGACCCACACGTACTACATTCGTGCTTGAATTTACACAATCCCGGAGGCCTGGTACATTTCCCTTTGTTGAAATTAAAACAGAAACCCTTCCTTCCTGTATTGCCTGCGGGCTTCGACTGGTCGTCGGTGCTCGTACTTGGTCGAAAGGGCGTCCCCACATTTTGGCGGGAGTAATCAATAACATTGCTCCCAACCAATGGCATTCTTAACATTCCCGATTCTTTCATTTTATCCCATGTTATAGAATCGTAACAATCCCAAGTCAAACTCTTGTTATGCTGTTTCTCTTTCCTGAACAGATTGTCATAACAAAACCAATGGTTACCTTGATACGACGTCGAGTACCCCATAATTCGTGATTGATAAATGGGAAACTCAGGAAGCAACTCGGGCCTACGTTCCCCCAAAATCGATGTAAAAATACCCCACGCATTGCCCCAGTTGCCAATATTCTCATTTACCTTAAAGGCGGCCATTTTTGCGCGCCAAACACTTGGATGCATCAAGTCCTTCTGACCTTTAACATGCTCCATATCATAATGGTCAACAAGCAAGGAGAAAATATTCACATACTCCCCAGCCCAGATCTTTTCCTTTATAGCCAAAGGCACATGTTGTCCCAGTCTCTCTCTACGAGAGGGTGCTGACTCGTCCCTTGCAATCGGCAATGGCCGCTTACCTGAACCGGACGCAGCTTCTGCCGCTTGCGGCTTGTCTTTAGCTGCCTCCCTTTTCTCACGAAGTCCTTTTATCAGCGCCTGTGCCTCTGCAGCCGTGGCGCCATCACTACTATCCCCCAACCATGCTGCTAGCTGTGCTGCCAGCTCGGGCGGCATGTCTCCCTTGGGTGTCGGGGTGACGACAACGGGGATTGGATCCCCCTCAATCGGTACTGGGATCGGCGCCTCGAGCGGGGTAGAGGGAACCGGGACGTCTCCACCGGCTGGAACCCTTCTCGGCCTCTTAGGTCTCCCTCCAGCCGGCGCAGGGCCCGTACCCTCCTCCCCGTCCCGCTCCGCCAACCGTTTCTTTATGTCGGACACTTCTTTGCAAAGGGCCCGCACCATCTGGTCGGTCGTCATTCTCTTCGCGCCTTTCTTGGGCATTTCTCCGAGGAAGTATCTAGAAGACAAAACAAAGATCAAAACGCTCAAAATTGGCTCTTCGTTCTGTCCCGAGCTCACGTGTAGCGAGGAGGTGCAGCTTCGGGGCACAAGAACAAGAGGACGTCTTCTGGTCTTGCGTCTCTTTTTATCCGTCTTCAGGGCGGGCGAGAACCCGCCCCTGCCCGCCCCTCGGGCGGGGCTGGCTACGTCGGTGTCTAGGCCAGCCCACTCTAGGGCGGGAAAAAGCGCGCCCCGGCTACGCCGCTTCGGGCATACCAGCCGAGACACGCCTCCCGCCCAAAAATGGCTTCCCGGGGGGATCGAGGCACTCCACCATACGTTCGGGGGGACCGAGTGGTCGCCCCTTTCCATATGGCTGAGATACCCGCCACCCCCTCTCAACACAATCCCCAAAAGGAGGGAAACCGGAAACAGTTCTTGAAGTTTTTGGATGTGGGGAGGGAGTGACCCTCCCCCGGCCGTATTTATTAAAACAAAAATTAAAACATTAAACGTTTCATTTTATGTACAATTTCATTATCACAATGCGATGTTTGGCTAACCTTAACATATTCTCTAATACAGAGTTTCTCCTAGCCGAACTATCATCCTACAAAAACATTCTCTAGAAACACTGAAATTGTACATCCTAACGTTTAAGGGCCAACGGCAAGGTCATAACCGGTGTCAAGATCCCTAACCAGACTTACCCCTCCCACTTGTGAGGGGCGACAGCACAGAGGCTTACCTCAAGTGCAACTACTAACAATTTCCCTTGACTTGACGGGGGCACTTAAGACTCGACGCCATTTAAAGGTCGTTCGAAGACTTGTGTGTGGTATCTAGAAGGTATCGTGAACCTCCCCCCATCCCACACAACTTACCGCATCTGCCGTCGCAGATGACCCTGGCCCCGGGAAATTCCCCAGGAGGGGGCTGTAACCCCTCCTACAAAGGAAGGGGCCTTGACCGCCTTTCCTTTACTTCCGGCGACCCGCCCTTAGACGGGACCGCCTCCCCACTGAGGGGCCAATGGCCACCTCTCCCGAGCGCTCCCATCCGTGTTGGGTGACGCCCACTCATAGGGATCTACCAATTAGTGCTCACCGATCATGACCTTACCGCCACAGGTCCGGATAGTTGACCGGCTATCCGGACCCCCCACAAAACTCCTACCTAAAGGTCATGTTTTAAAGATTTTAACCAGGCTAAGAAGTCTCCTATGAGTAACTCATTCCCCACCCTCGACAAATGCACACCATCCCCCAGATACATATTGTCATCATTAATACAACTATGCGAGATCGAATGCAAAGTCTTGGAACGGAACAACCTACTCACTTTGTTATTCAGTTTTCTAACAGAATGATTTAAAGCAGGGATCGAGATAGCCCCCCGCCATACTTTCCGTGGGATCATATGAGACCACGCAATTATGCACCCCGGAACTCTCCTTGCTAACCAACTTACCGTGGAAAGCATAGTCTCCAGGAGAAGTCGTCTACCGGTAGTGACCAAATCATTACCCCCTAAATGCACTATGACTATGGACGGCGGCGACCTCACCCGCTCTAACAAACCCTCAAAAAATTCCTGAAACTGGTCAATACAGAGACCACCCCTTCCGTAGAAGGACACTCTGTACCCGTATTCCCCAGGTACGTGAATCATGTCACCTGCTTTGAATACGTCCGCAGCCCGTCTCACGTATGAGTGGCCCACGACCCACACCTCCTTCCTTACAGCCGGTGATGTGCAACCGCTGGCCTGGTGTTGGGTCGACTGCACAGTCCGCCCTGCCTCGTAGGCTTGCGAAACTGAAAACAAACAAAGACAAGAGGCGTGAGTACATGATTACAGCTTCACAACATGTGCAAACGCACGTACCTCTTATAACAATTGGAGGACCAACGCCCCACACGTTTTACTTGTTCTACATTAAGACCCCTGGCTGTAGCTTCAGTGGCAGCCCCTATCCGAAAGGAATGGGTCCCAAATTCGCCCGGGTCCAAGCCCGCTGCGGCAATGGCCATAGCAAGCACCCGCTGAAACTGAAACTTCGTCAGTGGGGTGGCGTCTGCATGCCTCAACAATGTCCCCCCCCATGATGCCACCCTTCGTGCTAGGTAGTCTTCTAAGCACTGTACCGGACACATGGAGGATCCGGGGGTCCGGCGAATGATCGTGCAGTCCCCCCTCCCGTCTTGGTCGGACTTGGACCTGAGAAAGGAGACAATCATCGCATCGCCCCTGATCTGGACATGTTCCCTGCACAAGCCCCCAGACACATCCTGTTTGTTCCTTGCAACCAGCTCACTAACTCTCATAGCACCGTGAAACGCCAGCGTAAATGCAGTCCGGAACAAACAGGTCTCGAAAGGGGACGAGCACGTGTTAGGGAGTGAGGCCAGTAACTGGGCCAACCTCACCAGACCTATCGGTCGTCTTACGTCTACTCTACGACCCTCTAGGCGTTGCCACCCACGCAGCGCTTTTTGTACTGTAAAAGACGCTGTCGGGTCCTGGATGCCATGGGCCTTGGCAACAAAAGAAATGGCGGCACGATGCCTTTGGGCCGTAGCCACCGATTTCCCAGCCTTACGTAAAGACATCAGAAAAAGAACTACCCACTCTTCCTGACCCCACAGTCCCCCTCTCTCTGCCCCCAAAAAGGCTAAATAGGCCTGAAACGCCCCTTCATATGCCTTCCTTGTCCTGGGTGCTAGACTCTCTCCCACGAGGTGACGAAGTTCGGGGCACCGAGAGACCAGAGAGCTTCGGGGAAGGGTGCCGGCTCCGGGTCCGCTGAAGGAAGGAAACCCGAGAAAGCCTGCATGTGAAAACGAGACAGTGCATCAGCAGCCTGATTCATCACCCCTGGGACATGTTTTGCCCTGAATATCACGTTCAGTTGCATACACAGTAAGACAATTTCTTTGAGCAGCCTCAAAATCAATTTACAACGGGCTGCCTGACTATTGATGCATTCTACCACAGTCATATTGTCGGACCAGAACACGACAGAATGATCTCTGAACCCGTCTGGCCATGTTCTCAGGGCCACCAGAATGGGAAATAGTTCAAGGAAAGCTATATTACCCGTCAGCCCCTTCTCGTGCCACCATAGGGGCCACTTTTGTGCAGACCATTTTGTGCCGAAGATGGCGCCAAAACCTATACTTCCTGCTGAATCTGTCCATAGCCCAAGCTCATCGGAGGACACGGCTGGCTTGTTCCAGACGACTTGGCCATTGAAGTCCGCCAAAAATGCTAACCAGATCCGCATGTCCTGGCGGACCTCGGCCGATAATCTCGTGCGATGATGACCCTCTCTTAAGCCAACCATTGATTGGGCTATCGAGCGGGAAAACGGGCGAGCCATCGGGATCACCCTCAAGGCAAAGTTCAACTTTCCCACTAATTGTTGCAACTGGTGCAGTGTAACCTTAGGTGCGTTTAAACATACTTGGAGGGCTGTCCTGAATTTCAACACTTTGCTAGCTGGTAAACGGAAACACCCCTCCCTTGAGTCCAACTCGATCCCCAAAAACTCGAGGCAAGTCGTGGGACCCATAGTCTTACCGGGTGCCAATGGCACGCCAAAATGACCCATCAACACACAGAACTCATCTAAGGCCTGGGCACATTCGGGACTTCCGGCGGAGCCCAGGAACAAAAAGTCGTCAAGGTAGTGCATTACATTTCGAAAACCTGTTTTCTTGGTAAACACCCATTGCAGGAAAGTACTGAATTGTTCAAAATAAGCACATGAAATAGAGCAACCCATTGGCATACATTTATCCATGTAAAATGACCCCTGGAACCCGAATCCCAAAAGACGCTGATCGTCTGGGTGTACCGGGAGCAACCGGAACGCTGACTCGATATCTGATTTCGCCATCAACGTCCCGGGCCCCAGGCGATTCAAGATGGCTACTGCCTCATCAAACGATGCGTATCGCACCGAACAAACTTCTGGATCAATTGCGTCGTTCACCGAAAGACCATGTGGAGCAGACAGATTATGGATCAAACGAAACTCACCTGGGTCCTTCTTGGGGACCACCCCTAACGGGGAACAACAAAAATTCGGTACCGGGGGTACAGTAAACGGGCCGGCAACCCGTCCCCGGCTAACCTCTTTCTGAATTTTCTCATGCACTACAGATGTATGTTGTAAAACGGAAAGTTGATTTTTGCACATCCCTACCCCCTGAAAGTCCCCCACCGGGATGCGGAAACCATGTGAAAAACCGTTCCGCAGCACCCCGGCAGAAGTACGATCCGGGTATTCGCTGAGCCAGGGAATCATTGCCAAGGTATCAATCGGGGTTGGTAAAGGCGCCCCTCGGCCTAGCTTAGACCTGTTTGGCGCCTCCCTTACCCCCATTCTCACCCGTTCTGGCTCTGCACGCTGACTCAGGATGGGACGACCCACACGTACTACATTCGTGCTTGAATTTACACAATCCCGGAGGCCTGGTACATTTCCCTTTGTTGAAATTAAAACAGAAACCCTTCCTTCCTGTATTGCCTGCGGGCTTCGACTGGTCGTCGGTGCTCGTACTTGGTCGAAAGGGCGTCCCCACATTTTGGCGGGAGTAATCAATAACATTGCTCCCAACCAATGGCATTCTTAACATTCCCGATTCTTTCATTTTATCCCATGTTATAGAATCATAACAATCCCAAGTCAAACTCTTGTTATGCTGTTTCTCTTTCCTGAACAGATTGTCATAACAAAACCAATGGTTACCTTGATACGACGTCGAGTACCCCATAATTCGTGATTGATAAATGGGAAACTCAGGAAGCAACTCGGGCCTACGTTCCCCCAAAATCGATGTAAAAATACCCCACGCATTGCCCCAGTTGCCAATATTCTCATTTACCTTAAAGGCGGCCATTTTTGCGCGCCAAACACTTGGATGCATCAAGTCCTTCTGACCTTTAACATGCTCCATATCATAATGGTCAACAAGCAAGGAGAAAATATTCACATACTCCCCAGCCCAGATCTTTTCCTTTATAGCCAAAGGCACATGTTGTCCCAGTCTCTCTCTACGAGAGGGTGCTGACTCGTCCCTTGCAATCGGCAATGGCCGCTTACCTGAACCGGACGCAGCTTCTGCCGCTTGCGGCTTGTCTTTAGCTGCCTCCCTTTTCTCACGAAGTCCTTTTATCAGCGCCTGTGCCTCTGCAGCCGTGGCGCCATCACTACTATCCCCCAACCATGCTGCTAGCTGTGCTGCCAGCTCGGGCGGCATGTCTCCCTTGGGTGTCGGGGTGACGACAACGGGGATTGGATCCCCCTCAATCGGTACTGGGATCGGCGCCTCGAGCGGGGTAGAGGGAACCGGGACGTCTCCACCGGCTGGAACCCTTCTCGGCCTCTTAGGTCTCCCTCCAGCCGGCGCAGGGCCCGTACCCTCCTCCCCGTCCCGCTCCGCCAACCGTTTCTTTATGTCGGACACTTCTTTGCAAAGGGCCCGCACCATCTGGTCGGTCGTCATTCTCTTCGCGCCTTTCTTGGGCATTTCTCCGAGGAAGTATCTAGAAGACAAAACAAAGATCAAAACGCTCAAAATTGGCTCTTCGTTCTGTCCCGAGCTCACGTGTAGCGAGGAGGTGCAGCTTCGGGGCACAAGAACAAGAGGACGTCTTCTGGTCTTGCGTCTCTTTTTATCCGTCTTCAGGGCGGGCGAGAACCCGCCCCTGCCCGCCCCTCGGGCGGGGCTGGCTACGTCGGTGTCTAGGCCAGCCCACTCTAGGGCGGGAAAAAGCGCGCCCCGGCTACGCCGCTTCGGGCATACCAGCCGAGACACGCCTCCCGCCCAAAAATGGCTTCCCGGGGGGATCGAGGCACTCCACCATACGTTCGGGGGGACCGAGTGGTCGCCCCTTTCCAAGATTTATGGAATGGTTAAAAGTGCATGAAAATGGCCAATTTACTCACTCTGAGTTCTCAAAAAGGGTTTCTTCACCCCGGGAAGTTAATTAAATACCATTTGGAGGCATTTAATGTTCGAGCAAAAACGGCTGATTTTCGACAAAAGAGATAACACCCCCCCATTACGTCATGCTACAGAAATGTGGAAAATGGTCCGTTTTCAAATATTTTATTTTTGAACATCAGTTCACATTTGTAGGTGGATCATCAGTGTTAGAGCTAAAATTAGCATGTTTAAAGTGATTTTCATGCTTCCAGAGGGTTCGGGAAGTGAATTAAATACTATTTGGAGGCATTTAATGTTCAATCAAAAACAGCTGATTTTTGACAAAAGAGATAACACCCCCCCATTACGTCATGCTTCAGAAATGTTGAAAATGGTCCGTTTTCAAATGTTTTATTTTTGAACGTCAGTTCACATTTGTAGGTGGATCATCAGTGTTAGAGCTAAAATTAGCATGTTTAAAGTGATTTTCATGCTTCCAGGGGCCCTAAACACAAGATTTATGGAATGGTTAAAAGTGCATGAAAATGGCCAATTTACTCACTCTGAGTTCTCAAAAAGGGTTTCTTCACCCCGGGAAGTTAATTAAATACCATTTTGAGGCATTTAATGTTCGAGCAAAAACGGCTGATTTTCGACAAAAGAGATAACACCCCCCCATTACGTCATGCTTCAGAAATGTGGAAAATGGTCCGTTTTCAAATGTTTTATTTTTGAACATCAGTTCACATTTGTAGGTGGATCATCAGTGTGAGAGCTAAAATTAGCATGTTTAAAGTGATTTTCATGCTTCCAGGGGCCCTAAACACAAGATTTATGGAATGGTTAAAAGTGCATGAAAATGGCCAATTTACTCACTCTGAGTTCTCAAAAAGGGTTTCTTCACCCCGGGAAGTTAATTAAATACCATTTGGAGGCATTTAATATTCGAGCAAAAACGGCTGATTTTCGACAAAAGAGATAACACCCCCCCATTACGTCATGCTTCAGAAATGTGGAAAATGGTCCGTTTTCAAATGTTTTATTTTTGAACGTCAGTTCACATTTGTAGGTGGATCATCAGTGTTAGAGCTCAAATTAGCATGTTTAAAGTGATTTTCATGCTTCCAGGGGCTCGGGAAGTGAATTAAATACTATTTGGAGGCATTTAATGTTCAAGCAAAAACAGCTGATTTTTGACAAAAGAGACAACACCCCCCCATTACGTCATGCTTCAGAAATGTGGAAAATGGTCCGTTTTCAAATGTTTTATTTTTGAACGTCAGTTCACATTTGTAGGTGGATCATCAGTGTTAGAGCTAAAATTAGCATGTTTAAAGTGATTTTCATGCTTCCAGGGGCCCTAAACACAAGATTTATGGAATGGTTAAAAGTGCATGAAAATGGCCAATTTACTCACTCCGAGTTCTCAAAAAGGGTTTCTTCACCCCGGAAAGTTAATTAAATACCATTTGGAGGCATTTAATGTTCGAGCAAAAACGGCTGATTTTCGACAAAAGAGATAACACCCCCCCATTACGTCATTCTTCAGAAATGTGGAAAATGGTCCGTTTTCAAATGTTTTATTTTTGAACGTCAGTTCACATTTGTAGGTGGATCATCAGTGTTAGAGCTAAAATTAGCATGTTTAAAGTGATTTACATGCTTCCAGGGGCTCGGGAAGTGAATTAAATACTATTTGGAGGCATTTAATGTTCAAGCAAAAACAGCTGATTTTTGACAAAAGAGATAACACCCCCCCATTACGTCATGCTTCAGAAATGTGGAAAATGGTCCGTTTTCAAATGTTTTATTTTTGAACGTCAGTTCACATTTGTAGGTGGATCATCAGTGTTAGAGCTAAAATTAGCATGTTTAAAGTGATTTTCATGCTTCCAGGGGCCCTAAACACAAGATTTATGGAATGGTTAAAAGTGCATGAAAATGGCCAATTTACTCACTCTGAGTTCTCAAAAAGGGTTTCTTCACCCCGGGAAGTTAATTAAATACCATTTGGAGGCATTTAATGTTCGAGCAAAAACGGCTGATTTTCGACAAAAGAGATAACACCCCCCCCCATTACGGCATGCTTCAGAAATGTGGAAAATGGTCCGTTTTCAAATGTTTTATTTTTGAACGTCAGTTCACATTTGTAGGTGGATCATCAGTGTTAGAGCTCAAATTAGCATGTTTAAAGTGATTTTCATGCTTCCAGGGGCTCGGGAAGTGAATTAAATACTATTTGGAGGCATTTAATGTTCAAGCAAAAACAGCTGATTTTTGACAAAAGAGATAACAACCCCCATTACGTCATGCTTCAGAAATGTGGAAAATGGTCCGTTTTCAAATGTTTTATTTTTGAACGTCAGTTCACATTTGTAGGTGGATCATCAGTGTTAGAGCTAAAATTAGCATGTTTAAAGTGATTTTCATGCTTCCAGGGGCCCTAAACACAAGATTTATGGAATGGTTAAAAGTGCATGAAAATGGCCAATTTACTCACTCTGAGTTCTCAAAAAGGGTTTCTTCACCCCGGGAAGTTAATTAAATACCATTTTGAGGCATTTAATGTTCGAGCAAAAACGCCTGATTTTTGACAAAAGAGATAACACCCCCCCATTACGTCATGCTTCAGAAATGTGGAAAATGGTCCGTTTTCAAATGTTTTATTTTTGAACATCAGTTCACATTTGTAGGTGGATCATCAGTGTTAGAGCTAAAATTAGCATGTTTAAAGTGATTTTCATGCTTCCAGGGGCCCTAAACACAAGATTTATGGAATGGTTAAAAGTGCATGAAAATGGCCAATTTACTCACTCTGAGTTCTCAAAAAGGGTTTCTTCACCTCGGGAAGTTAATTAAATACCATTTGGAGGCATTTAATGTTCGAGCAAAAACGGTTGATTTTCGACAAAAGAGATAACACCCCCCCATTACGTCATGCTTCAGAAATGTGGAAAATGGTCCGTTTTCAAATGTTTTATTTTTGAACGTCAGTTCACATTTGTAGGTGGATCATCAGTGTTAGAGCTCAAATTAGCATGTTTAAAGTGATTTTCATGCTTCCAGGGGCTCAGGAAGTGAATTAAATACTATTTGGAGGCATTTAATGTTCAAGCAAAAACAGCTGATTTTTGACAAAAGAGACAACACCCCCCCATTACGTCATGCTTCAGAAATGTGGAAAATGGTCCGTTTTCAAATGTTTTATTTTTGAACGTCAGTTCACATTTGTAGGTGGATCATCAGTGTTAGAGCTAAAATTAGCATGTTTAAAGTGATTTTCATGCTTCCAGGGGCCCTAAACACAAGATTTATGGAATGGTTAAAAGTGTATGAAAATGGCCAATTTACTCACTCTGAGTTCTCAAAAAGGGTTTCTTCACCCCGGGAAGTTAATTAAATACCATTTGGAGGCATTTAATGTTCGAGCAAAAACGGCTGATTTTCGACAAAAGAGATAACACCCCCCCATTACGTCATGCTACAGAAATGTGGAAAATGGTCCGTTTTCAAATGTTTTATTTTTGAACATCAGTTCACATTTGTAGGTGGATCATCAGTGTTAGAGCTAAAATTAGCATGTTTAAAGTGATTTTCATGCTTCCAGAGGGTTCGGGAAGTGAATTAAATACTATTTGGAGGCATTTAATGTTCAATCAAAAACAGCTGATTTTTGACAAAAGAGATAACACCCCCCCATTACGTCATGCTTCAGAAATGTTGAAAATGGTCCGTTTTCAAATGTTTTATTTTTGAACGTCAGTTCACATTTGTAGGTGGATCATCAGTGTTAGAGCTAAAATTAGCATGTTTAAAGTGATTTTCATGCTTCCAGGGGCCCTAAACACAAGATTTATGGAATGGTTAAAAGTGCATGAAAATGGCCAATTTACTCACTCTGAGTTCTCAAAAAGGGTTTCTTCACCCCGGAAAGTTAATTAAATACCATTTGGAGGCATTTAATGTTCGAGCAAAAACGGCTGATTTTCGACAAAAGAGATAACACCCCCCCATTACGTCATTCTTCAGAAATGTGGAAAATGGTCCGTTTTCAAATGTTTTATTTTTGAACGTCAGTTCACATTTGTAGGTGGATCATCAGTGTTAGAGCTAAAATTAGCATGTTTAAAGTGATTTACATGCTTCCAGGGGCTCGGGAAGTGAATTAAATACTATTTGGAGGCATTTAATGTTCAAGCAAAAACAGCTGATTTTTGACAAAAGCGATAACACCCCCCCATTACGTCATGCTTCAGAAATGTGGAAAATGGTCCGTTTTCAAATGTTTTATTTTTGAACGTCAGTTCACATTTGTAGGTGGATCATCAGTGTTAGAGCTAAAATTAGCATGTTTAAAGTGATTTTCATGCTTCCAGGGGCCCTTAACACAAGATTTATGGAATGGTTAAAAGTGCATGAAAATGGCCAATTTACTCACTCTGAGTTCTCAAAAAGGGTTTCTTCACCCCGGGAAGTTAATTAAATACCATTTGGAGGCATTTAATGTTCGAGCAAAAACTGCTGATTTTCGATAAAAGAGATAACACCCCCCCCATTACGTCATGCTTCAGAAATGTGGAAAATGGTCCGTTTTCAAATGTTTTATTTTTGAACGTCAGTTCACATTTGTAGGTGGATCATCAGTGTTAGAGCTAAAATTAGCATGTTTAAAGTGATTTTCATGCTTCCAGGGGCTCGGGAAGTGAATTAAATACTATTTGGAGGCATTTAATGTTCAAGCAAAAACAGCTGATTTTTGACAAAAGAGATAACACCCCCCATTACGTCATGCTTCAGAAATGTGGAAAATGGTCCGTTTTCAAATGTTTTATTTTTGAACGTCAGTTCACATTTGTAGGTGGATCATCAGTGTTACAGCTAAAATTAGCATGTTTAAAGTGATTTTCATGCTTCCAGGGGCCCTAAACACAAGATTTATGGAATGGTTAAAAGTGCATGAAAATGGCCAATTTACTCACTCTGAGTTCTCAAAAAGGGTTTCTTCACCCCGGGAAGTTAATTAAATACCATTTGGAGGCATTTAATGTTCGAGCAAAAACGGCTGATTTTCGACAAAAGAGATAACACCCCCCCCATTACGGCATGCTTCAGAAATGTGGAAAAGGGTCCGTTTTCAAATGTTTTATTTTTGAACATCAGTTCACATTTGTAGGTGGATCATCAGTGTTAGAGCTAAAATTAGCATGTTTAAAGTGATTTTCATGCTTCCAGGGGCCCTAAACACAAGATTTATGGAATGGTTAAAAGTGCATGAAAATGGCCAATTTACTCACTCTGAGTTCTCAAAAAGGGTTTCTTCACCCCGGGAAGTTAATTAAATACCATTTGGAGGCATTTAATGTTCGAGCAAAAACGGCTGATTTTCGACAAAAGAGATAACACCCCCCCATTACGTCATGCTTCAGAAATGTGGAAAATGGTCCGTTTTCAAATGTTTTATTTTTGAACGTCAGTTCACATTTGTAGGTGGATCATCAGTGTTAGAGCTCAAATTAGCATGTTTAAAGTGATTTTCATGCTTCCAGGGGCTCGGGAAGTGAATTAAATACTATTTGGAGGCATTTAATGTTCAAGCAAAAACAGCTGATTTTTGACAAAAGAGACAACACCCCCCCATTACGTCATGCTTCAGAAATGTGGAAAATTGTCCGTTTTCAAATGTTTTATTTTTGAACGTCAGTTCACATTTGTAGGTGGATCATCAGTGTTAGAGCTAAAATTAGCATGTTTAAAGTGATTTTCATGCTTCCAGGGGCCCTAAACACAAGATTTATGGAATGGTTAAAAGTGCATGAAAATGGCCAATTTACTCACTCTGAGTTCTCAAAAAGGGTTTCTTCACCCCGGAAAGTTAATTAAATACCATTTGGAGGCATTTAATGTTCGAGCAAAAACGGCTGATTTTCGACAAAAGAGATAACACCCCCCCATTACGTCATGCTTCAGAAATGTGGAAAATGGTCCGTTTTCAAATGTTTTATTTTTGAACATCAGTTCACATTTGTAGGTGGATCATCAGTGTTAGAGCTAAAATTAGCATGTTTAAAGTGATTTTCATGCTTCCAGAGGGTTCGGGAAGTGAATTAAATACTATTTGGAGGCATTTAATGTTCAATCAAAAACAGCTGATTTTTGACAAAAGAGATAACACCCCCCCATTACGTCATGCTTCAGAAATGTGGAAAATGGTCCGTTTTCAAATGTTTTATTTTTGAACGTCAGTTCACATTTGTAGGTGGATCATCAGTGTTAGAGCTAAAATTAGCATGTTTAAAGTGATTTTCATGCTTCCAGGGGCCCTAAACACAAGATTTATGGAATGGTTAAAAGTGCATGAAAATGGCCAATTTACTCACTCTGAGTTCTCAAAAAGGGTTTCTTCACCCTGGGAAGTTAATTAAATACCATTTTGAGGCATTTAATGTTCGAGCAAATACGGCTGATTTTCGACAAAAGAGATAACACCCCCCATTACGTCATGCTTCAGAAATGTGGAAAATGGTCCGTTTTTCAAATGTTTTATTTTTGAACATCAGTTCACATTTGTAGGTGGATCATCAGTGTTAGAGCTAAAATTAGCATGTTTAAAGTGATTTTCATGCTTCCAGGGGCTCGGGAAGTGAATTAAATACTATTTGGAGGCATTTAATGTTCAATCAAAAACAGCTGATTTTTGACAAAAGAGATAACACCCCCCCATTACGTCATGCTTCAGAAATGTGGAAAATGGTCCGTTTTAAATGTTTTATTTTTGAACGTCAGTTCACATTTGTAGGTGGATCATCAGTGTTAGAGCTAAAATTAGCATGTTTAAAGTGATTTTCATGCTTCCAGGGGCCCTAAACACAAGATTTATGGAATGGTTAAAAGTGCATGAAAATGGCCAATTTACTCACTCTGAGTTCTCAAAAAGGGTTTCTTCACCCCGGGAAGTTAATTAAATACCATTTGGAGGCATTTAATGTTCGAGCAAAAACTGCTGATTTTCGACAAAAGAGATAACACCCCCCCATTACGTCATGCTTCAGAAATGTGGAAAATGGTCCGTTTTCAAATGTTTTATTTTTGAACGTCAGTTCACATTTGTAGGTGGATGATCAGTGTTAGAGCTAAAATTAGCATGTTTAAAGTCATTTTCATGCTTCCAGGGGCTCGGGAAGTGAATTAAATACTATTTGGAGGCATTTAATGTTCAAGCAAAAACAGCTGATTTTTGACAAAAGAGATAACACCCCCCCATTACGTCATGCTTCAGAAATGTGGAAAATGGTCCGTTTTCAAATGTTTTATTTTTGAACGTCAGTTCACATTTGTAGGTGGATCATCAGTGTTAGAGCTAAAATTAGCATGTTTAAAGTGATTTTCATGCTTCCAGGGGCCCTAAACACAAGATTTATGGAATGGTTAAAAGTGCATGAAAATGGCCAATTTACTCACTCTGAGTTCTCAAAAAGGGTTTATTCACCCCGGGAAGTTAATTAAATACCATTTGGAGGCATTTAATGTTCGAGCAAAAACGGCTGATTTTCGACAAAAGAGATAACACCCCCCCATTACGTCATTCTTCAGAAATGTGGAAAATGGTCCGTTTCAAATGTTTTATTTTTGAACGTCAGTTCACATTTGTAGGTGGATCATCAGTGTTAGAGCTAAAATTAGCATGTTTAAAGTGATTTTCATGCTTCCAGGGGCTCGGGAAGTGAATTAAATACTATTTGGAGGCATTTAAATGTTCAAGCAAAAACAGCTGATTTTTGACAAAAGAGATAACACCCCCCCCCATTACGTCATGCTTCAGAAATGTGGAAAATGGTCCGTTTTCAAATGTTTTATTTTTGAACGTCAGTTCACATTTGTAGGTGGATCATCAGTGTTAGAGCTAAAATTAGCATGTTTAAAGTGATTTTCATGCTTCCAGGGGCCCTAAACACAAGATTTATGGAATGGTTAAAAGTGCATGAAAATGGCCAATTTACTCACTCTGAGTTCTCAAAAAGGGTTTCTTCACCCCGGGAAGTTAATTAAATACCATTTGGAGGCATTTAATGTTCGAGCAAAAACGGCTGATTTTCGACAAAAGAGATAACACCCCCCCATTACGTCATGCTTCAGAAATGTGGAAAATGGTCCGTTTTCAAATGTTTTATTTTTGAACATCAGTTCACATTTGTAGGTGGATCATCAGTGTTAGAGCTAAAATTAGCATGTTTAAAGTGATTTTCATGCTTCCAGGGGCTCGGGAAGTGAATTAAATACTATTTGGAGGCATTTAATGTTCAATCAAAAACAGCTGATTTTTGACAAAAGAGATAACACCCCCCCATTACGTCATGCTTCAGAAATGTGGAAAATGGTCCGTTTTCAAATGTTTTATTTTTGAACGTCAGTTCACATTTGTAGGTGGATCATCAGTGTTAGAGCTAAAATTAGCATGTTTAAAGTGATTTTCATGCTTCCAGGGGCCCTAAACACAAGATTTATGGAATGGTTAAAAGTGCAGGAAAATGGCCAATTTACTCACTCTGAGTTCTCAAAAAGGGTTTCTTCACCGCGGGAAGTTAATTAAATACCATTTGGAGGCATTTAATGTTCGAGCAAAAACGGCTGATTTTCGACAAAAGAGATAACACCCCCCATTACGTCATGCTTCAGAAATGTGGAAAATGGTCCGTTTTCAAATGTTTTATTTTTGAACGTCAGTTCACATTTGTAGGTGGATCATCAGTGTTAGAGCTCAAATTAGCATGTTTAAAGTGATTTTCATGCTTCCAGGGGCTCGGGAAGTGAATTAAATACTATTTGGAGGCATTTAATGTTCAATCAAAAACAGCTGATTTTTGACAAATGAGATAACACCCCCCCATTACGTCATGCTTCAGAAATGTGGAAAATGGTCCGTTTTCAAATGTTTTATTTTTGAACGTCAGTTCACATTTGTAGGTGGATCATCAGTGTTAGAGCTAAAATTAGCATGTTTAAAGTGATTTTCATGCTTCCAGGGGCCCTAAACACAAGATTTATGGAATGGTTAAAAGTGCATGAAAATGGCCAAATTACTCACTCTGAGTTCTCAAAAAGGGTTTCTTCACCCCGGGAAGTTAATTAAATACCATTTGGAGGCATTTAATGTTCGAGCAAAAACGGCTGATTTTCGACAAAAGAGATAACACCCCCCCCCCATTACGTCATGCTTCAGAAATGTGGAAAATGGTCCGTTTTCAAATGTTTTATTTTTGAACATCAGTTCACATTTGTAGGTGGATCATCAGTGTTAGAGCTAAAATTAGCATGTTTAAAGTGATTTTCATGCTTCCAGGGGCTCGGGAAGTGAATTAAATACTATTTGGAGGCATTTATTGTTCAATCAAAAACAGCTGATTTTTGACAAAAGAGATAACACCCCCCCATTACGTCATGCTTCAGAAATGTGGAAAATGGTCCGTTTTCAAATGTTTTATTTTTGAACGTCAGTTCACATTTGTAGGTGGATCATCAGTGTTAGAGCTAAAATTAGCATGTTTAAAGTGATTTTCATGCTTCCAGGGGCCCTAAACACAAGATTTATGGAATGGTTAAAAGTGCATGAAAATGGCCAATTTACTCACTCTGAGTTCTCAAAAAGGGTTTCTTCACCCCGGGAATTTAATTAAATACCATTTGGAGGCATTTAATGTTCGAGCAAAAACGGCTGATTTTCGACAAAAGAGATAACACCCCCCCATTACGTCATGCTTCAGAAATGTGGAAAATGGTCAGTTTTCAAATGTTTTATTTTTGAACGTCAGTTCACATTTGTAGGTGGATCATCACTGTTAGAGCTCAAATTAGCATGTTTAAAGTGATTTTCATGCTTCCAGGGGCTCGGGAAGTGAATTAAATACTATTTGGAGGCATTTAATGTTCAAGCAAAAACAGCTGATTTTTGACAAAAGAGATAACACCCCCCCATTACGTCATGCTTCAGAAATGTGGAAAATGGTCCGTTTTCAAATGTTTTATTTTTGAACGTCAGTTCACATTTGTAGGTGGATCATCAGTGTTAGAGCTAAAATTAGCATGTTTAAAGTGATTTTCATGCTTCCAGGGGCCCTAAACACAAGATTTATGGAATGGTTAAAAGTGCATGAAAATAGCCAATTTACTCACTCTGAGTTCTCAAAAAGGGTTTCTTCACCTCGGGAAGTTAATTAAATACCATTTTGAGGCATTTAATGTTCGAGCAAATACGGCTGATTTTCGACAAAAGAGATAACACCCCCCCATTACGTCATGCTTCAGAAATGTGGAAAATGGTCCGTTTTCAAATGTTTTATTTTTGAACATCAGTTCACATTTGTAGGTGGATCATCAGTGTTAGAGCTAAAATTAGCATGTTTAAAGTGATTTTCATGCTTCCAGGGGCTCGGGAAGTGAATTAAATACTATTTGGAGGCATTTAATGTTCAATCAAAAACAGCTGATTTTTGACAAAAGAGATAACACCCCCCCATTACGTCATGCTTCAGAAATGTGGAAAATGGTCCGTTTTCAAATGTTTTATTTTTGAACGTCAGTTCACATTTGTAGGTGGATCATCAGTGTTAGAGCTAAAATTAGCATGTTTAAAGTGATTTTCATGCTTCCAGGGGCCCTAAACACAAGATTTATGGAATGGTTAAAAGTGCATGAAAATGGCCAATTTACTCACTCTGAGTTCTCAAAAAGGGTTTCTTCACCCCGGGAAGTTAATTAAATACCATTTGGAGGCATTTAATGTTCGAGCAAAAACGGCTGATTTTCGACAAAAGAGATAACACCCCCCCATTACGTCATGCTTCAGAAATGTGGAAAATGGTCCGTTTTCAAATGTTTTATTTTTGAACGTCAGTTCACATTTGTAGGTGGATCATCAGTGTTAGAGCTAAAATTAGCATGTTTAAAGTGATTTTCATGCTTCCAGGGGCTCGGGAAGTGAATTAAATACTATTTGGAGGCATTTAATGTTCAATCAAAAACAGCTGATTTTTGACAAAAGAGATAACACCCCCCCATTACGTCATGCTTCAGAAATGTGGAAAATGGTCCGTTTTCAAATGTTTTATTTTTGAACGTCAGTTCACATTTGTAGGTGGATCATCAGTGTTAGAGCTAAAATTAGCATGTTTAAAGTGATTTTCATGCTTCCAGGGGCCCTAAACACAAGATTTATGGAATGGTTAAAAGTGCATGAAAATGGCCAATTTACTCACTCTGAGTTCTCAAAAAGGGTTTCTTCACCCCGGGAAGTTAATTAAATACCATTTGGAGGCATTTAATGTTTGAGCAAAAACGGCTGATTTTCGACAAAAGAGATAACACCCCCCCATTACGTCATTCTTCAGAAATGTGGAAAATGGTCCTTTTTCAAATGTTTTATTTTTGAACGTCAGTTCACATTTGTAGGTGGATCATCAGTGTTAGAGCTAAAATTAGCATGTTTAAAGTGATTTACATGCTTCCAGGGGCTCGGGAAGTGAATTAAATACTATTTGGAGGCATTTAATGTTCAAGCAAAAACAGCTGATTTTTGACAAAAGAGATAACACCCCCCCATTACGTCATGCTTCAGAAATGTGGAAAATGGTCCGTTTTCAAATGTTTTATTTTTGAACGTCAGTTCACATTTGTAGGTGGATCATCAGTGTTAGAGCTAAAATTAGCATGTTTAAAGTGATTTTCATGCTTCCAGGGGCCCTTAACACAAGATTTATGGAATGGTTAAAAGTGCATGAAAATGGCCAATTTACTCACTCTGAGTTCTCAAAAAGGGTTTCTTCACCCCGGGAAGTTAATTAAATACCATTTGGAGGCATTTAATGTTCGAGCAAAAACTGCTGATTTTCGACAAAAGAGATAACACCCCCCCCATTACGTCATGCTTCAGAAATGTGGAAAATGGTCCGTTTTCAAATGTTTTATTTTTGAACGTCAGTTCACATTTGTAGGTGGATCATCAGTGTTAGAGCTAAAATTAGCATGTTTAAAGTGATTTTCATGCTTCCAGGGGCTCGGGAAGTGAATTAAATACTATTTGGAGGCATTTAATGTTCAAGCAAAAACAGCTGATTTTTGACAAAAGAGATAACACCCCCCCATTACGTCATGCTTCAGAAATGTGGAAAATGGTCCGTTTTCAAATGTTTTATTTTTGAACGTCAGTTCACATTTGTAGGTGGATCATCAGTGTTAGAGCTAAAATTAGCATGTTTAAAGTGATTTTCATGCTTCCAGGGGCCCTAAACACAAGATTTATGGAATGGTTAAAAGTGCATGAAAATGGCCAATTTACTCACTCTGAGTTCTCAAAAAGGGTTTCTTCACCCCGGGAAGTTAATTAAATACCATTTGGAGGCATTTAATGTTCGAGCAAAAACGGCTGATTTTCGACAAAAGAGATAACACCCCCCCCATTACGTCATGCTTCAGAAATGTGGAAAATGGTCCGTTTTCAAATGTTTTATTTTTGAACGTCAGTTCACATTTGTAGGTGGATCATCAGTGTTAGAGCTAAAATTAGCATGTTTAAAGTGATTTTCATGCTTCCAGGGGCTCGGGAAGTGAATTAAATACTATTTGGAGGCATTTAATGTTCAATCAAAAACAGCTGATTTTTGACAAAAGAGATAACACCCCCCCATTACGTCATGCTTCAGAAATGTGGAAAATGGTCCGTTTTCAAATGTTTTATTTTTGAACGTCAGTTCACATTTGTAGGTGGATCATCAGTGTTAGAGCTAAAATTAGCATGTTTAAAGTGATTTTCATGCTTCCAGGGGCCCTAAACACAAGATTTATGGAATGGTTAAAAGTGCATGAAAATGGCCAATTTACTCACTCTGAGTTCTCAAAAAGGGTTTCTTCACCCCGGGAAGTTAATTAAATACCATTTGGAGGCATTTAATGTTCGAGCAAAAACTGCTGATTTTCGACAAAAGAGATAACACCCCCCCCATTACGTCATGCTTCAGAAATGTGGAAAATGGTCCGTTTTCAAATGTTTTATTTTTGAACGTCAGTTCACATTTGTAGGTGGATCATCAGTGTTAGAGCTAAAATTAGCATGTTTAAAGTGATTTTCATGCTTCCAGGGGCTCGGGAAGTGAATTAAATACTATTTGGAGGCATTTAATGTTCAAGCAAAAACAGCTGATTTTTGACAAAAGAGATAACACCCCCCCATTACGTCATGCTTCAGAAATGTGGAAAATGGTCCGTTTTCAAATGTTTTATTTTTGAACGTCAGTTCACATTTGTAGGTGGATCATCAGTGTTAGAGCTAAAATTAGCATGTTTAAAGTGATTTTCATGCTTCCAGGGGCCCTAAACACAAGATTTATGGAATGGTTAAAAGTGCATGAAAATGGCCAATTTACTCACTCTGAGTTCTCAAAAAGGGTTTCTTCACCCCGGGAAGTTAATTAAATACCATTTGGAGGCATTTAATGTTCGAGCAAAAACGGCTGATTTTCGACAAAAGAGATAACACCCCCCCCATTACGTCATGCTTCAGAAATGTGGAAAATGGTCCGTTTTCAAATGTTTTATTTTTGAACGTCAGTTCACATTTGTAGGTGGATCATCAGTGTTAGAGCTAAAATTAGCATGTTTAAAGTGATTTTCATGCTTCCAGGGGCTCGGGAAGTGAATTAAATACTATTTGGAGGCATTTAATGTTCAATCAAAAACAGCTGATTTTTGACAAAAGAGATAACACGCCCCCATTACGTCATGCTTCAGAAATGTGGAAAATGGTCCGTTTTCAAATGTTTTATTTTTGAACGTCAGTTCACATTTGTAGGTGGATCATCAGTGTTAGAGCTAAAATTAGCATGTTTAAAGTGATTTTCATGCTTCCAGGGGCCCTAAACACAAGATTTATGGAATGGTTAAAAGTGCATGAAAATGGCCAATTTACTCACTCTGAGTTCTCAAAAAGGGTTTCTTCACCCCGGGAAGTTAATTAAATACCATTTGGAGGCATTTAATGTTCGAGCAAAAACGGCTGATTTTCGACAAAAGAGATAACACCCCCCCATTACGTCATGCTTCAGAAATGTGGAAAATGGTCCGTTTTCAAATGTTTTATTTTTGAACGTCAGTTCACATTTGTAGGTGGATCATCAGTGTTAGAGCTCAAATTAGCATGTTTAAAGTGATTTTCATGCTTCCAGGGGCTCGGGAAGTGAATTAAATACTATTTGGAGGCATTTAATGTTCAAGCAAAAACAGCTGATTTTTGACAAAAGAGATAACACCCCCCCATTACGTCATGCTTCAGAAATGTGGAAAATGGTCCGTTTTCAAATGTTTTATTTTTGAACGTCAGTTCACATTTGTAGGTGGATCATCAGTGTTAGAGCTAAAATTAGCATGTTTAAAGTGATTTTCATGCTTCCAGGGGCCCTAAACACAAGATTTATGGAATGGTTAAAAGTGCATGAAAATGGCCAATTTACTCACTCTGAGTTCTCAAAAAGGGTTTCTTCACCCCGGAAAGTTAATTAAATACCATTTGGAGGCATTTAATGTTCGAGCAAAAACGGCTGATTTTCGACAAAAGAGATAACACCCCCCCATTACGTCATGCTTCAGAAATGTGGAAAATGGTCCGTTTTCAAATGTTTTATTTTTGAACATCAGTTCACATTTGTAGGTGGATCATCAGTGTTAGAGCTAAAATTAGCATGTTTAAAGTGATTTTCATGCTTCCAGAGGGTTCGGGAAGTGAATTAAATACTATTTGGAGGCATTTAATGTTCAATCAAAAACAGCTGATTTTTGACAAAAGAGATAACACCACCCCATTACGTCATGCTTCAGAAATGTGGAAAATGGTCCGTTTTCAAATGTTTTATTTTTGAACGTCAGTTCACATTTGTAGGTGGATCATCAGTGTTAGAGCTAAAATTAGCATGTTTAAAGTGATTTTCTTGCTTCCAGGGGCCCTAAACACAAGATTTATGGAATGGTTAAAAGTGCATGAAAATGGCCAATTTACTCACTCTGAGTTCTCAAAAAGGGTTTCTTCACCCCGGGAAGTTAATTAAATACCATTTTGAGGCATTTAATGTTCGAGCAAAAACGGCTGATTTTCGACAAAAGAGATAACACCCCCCCATTACGTCATGCTTCAGAAATGTGGAAAATGGTCCGTTTTCAAATGTTTTATTTTTGAACATCAGTTCACATTTGTAGGTGGATCATCAGTGTTAGAGCTAAAATTAGCATGTTTAAAGTGATTTTGATGCTTCCAGGGGCTCGGGAAGTGAATTAAATACTATTTGGAGGCATTTAATGTTCAATCAAAAACAGCTGATTTTTGACAAAAGAGATAACACCCCCCCATTACGTCATGCTTCAGAAATGTGGAAAATCGTCCGTTTTCAAATGTTTTATTTTTGAACGTCAGTTCACATTTGTAGGTGGATCATCAGTGTTAGAGCTAAAATTAGCATGTTTAAAGTGATTTTCATGCTTCCAGGGGCCCTAAACACAAGATTTATGGAATGGTTAAAAGTGCATGAAAATGGCCAATTTACTCACTCTGAGTTCTCAAAAAGGGTTTCTTCACCCCGGAAAGTTAATTAAATACCATTTGGAGGCATTTAATGTTCGAGCAAAAACGGCTGATTTTCGACAAAAGAGATAACACCCCCCCATTACGTCATGCTTCAGAAATGTGGAAAATGGTCCGTTTTCAAATGTTTTATTTTTGAACATCAGTTCACATTTGTAGGTGGATCATCAGTGTTAGAGCTAAAATTAGCATGTTTAAAGTGATTTTCATGCTTCCAGAGGGTTCGGGAAGTGAATTAAATACTATTTGGAGGCATTTAATGTTCAATCAAAAACAGCTGATTTTTGACAAAAGAGATAACACCCCCCCATTACGTCATGCTTCAGAAATGTGGAAAATGGTCCGTTTTCAAATGTTTTATTTTTGAACGTCAGTTCACATTTGTAGGTGGATCATCAGTGTTAGAGCTAAAATTAGCATGTTTAAAGTGATTTTCATGCTTCCAGGGGCCCTAAACACAAGATTTATGGAATGGTTAAAAGTGCATGAAAATGGCCAATTTACTCACTCTGAGTTCTCAAAAAGGGTTTCTTCACCCCGGGAAGTTAATTAAATACCATTTTGAGGCATTTAATGTTCGAGCAAATACGGCTGATTTTCGACAAAAGAGATAACACCCCCCCATTACGTCATGCTTCAGAAATGTGGAAAATGGTCCGTTTTTCAAATGTTTTATTTTTGAACATCAGTTCACATTTGTAGGTGGATCATCAGTGTTAGAGCTAAAATTAGCATGTTTAAAGTGATTTTCATGCTTCCAGGGGCTCGGGAAGTGAATTAAATACTATTTGGAGGCATTTAATGTTCAATCAAAAACAGCTGATTTTTGACAAAAGAGATAACACCCCCCCATTACGTCATGCTTCAGAAATGTGGAAAATGGTCCGTTTTCAAATGTTTTATTTTTGAACGTCAGTTCACATTTGTAGGTGGATCATCAGTGTTAGAGCTAAAATTAGCATGTTTAAAGTGATTTTCATGCTTCCAGGGGCCCTAAACACAAGATTTATGGAATGGTTAAAAGTGCATGAAAATGGCCAATTTACTCACTCTGAGTTCTCAAAAAGGGTTTCTTCACCCCGGGAAGTTAATTAAATACCATTTGGAGGCATTTAATGTTCGAGAAAAAACGGCTGATTTTCGACAAAAGAGATAACACCCCCCCATTACGTCATGCTTCAGAAATGTGGAAAATGGTCCGTTTTCAAATGTTTTATTTTTGAACGTCAGTTCACATTTGTAGGTGGATCATCAGTGTTAGAGCTAAAATTAGCATGTTTAAAGTGATTTTCATGCTTCCAGGGGCTCGGGAAGTGAATTAAATACTATTTGGAGGCATTTAATGTTCAAGCAAAAACAGCTGATTTTTGACAAAGAGATAACACCCCCCCATTACGTCATGCTTCAGAAATGTGGAAAATGGTCCGTTTTCAAATGTTTTATTTTTGAACGTCAGTTCACATTTGTAGGTGGATCATCAGTGTTAGAGCTAAAATTAGCATGTTTAAAGTGATTTTCATGCTTCCAGGGGCCCTAAACACAAGATTTATGGAATGGTTAAAAGTGCTTGAAAATGGCCAATTTACTCACTCTGAGTTCTCAAAAAGGGTTTCTTCACCCCGGGAAGTTAATTAAATACCATTTGGAGGCATTTAATGTTCGAGCAAAAACGGCTGATTTTCGACAAAAGAGATAACACCCCCCCATTACGTCATGCTTCAGAAATGTGGAAAATGGTCCGTTTTCAAATGTTTTATTTTTGAACGTCAGTTCACATTTGTAGGTGGATCATCAGTGTTAGAGCTAAAATTAGCATGTTTAAAGTGATTTTCATGCTTCCAGGGGCTCGGGAAGTGAATTAAATACTATTTGGAGGCATTTAATGTTCAAGCAAAAACAGCTGATTTTTGACAAAAGAGATAACACCCCCCCATTACGTCATGCTTCAGAAATGTGGAAAATGGTCCGTTTTCAAATGTTTTACGTTTGAACGTCAGTTCACATTTGTAGGTGGATCATCAGTGTTAGAGCTAAAATTAGCATGTTTAAAGTGATTTTCATGCTTCCAGGGGCCCTAAACACAAGATTTATGGAATGATTAAAAGTGCATGAAAATGGCCAATTTACTCACTCTGAGTTCTCAAAAAGGGTTTCTTCACCCCTGGAAGTTAATTAAATACCATTTGGAGGCATTTAATGTTCGAGCAAAAACGGCTGATTTTCGACAAAAGAGATAACACCCCCCCATTACGTCATTCTTCAGAAATGTGGAAAATGGTCCGTTTTCAAATGTTATATTTTTGAACGTCAGTTCACATTTGTAGGTGGATCATCAGTGTAGAGCTAAAATTAGCATGTTTAAAGTGATTTTCATGCTTCCAGGTGCTCGGGAAGTGAATTAAATACTATTTGGAGGCATTTAATGTTCAAGCAAAAACAGCTGATTTTTGACAAAAGAGATAACACCCCCCCATTACGTCATGCTTCAGAAATGTGGAAAATGGTCCGTTTTCAAATGTTTTATTTTTGAACGTCAGTTCACATTTGTAGGTGGATCATCAGTGTTAGAGCTAAAATTAGCATGTTTAAACTTGATTTTCATGCTTCCAGGGGCCCTAAACACAAGATTTATGGAATGGTTAAAAGTGCATGAAAATGGCCAATTTACTCACTCTGAGTTCTCAAAAAGGGTTTCTTCACCGCGGGAAGTTAATTAAATACCATTTGGAGGCATTTAATGTTCGAGCAAAAACTGCTGATTTTCGACAAAAGAGATAACACCCCCCCCCATTACGTCATGCTTCAGAAATGTGGAAAATGGTCCGTTTTCAAATGTTTTATTTTTGAACATCAGTTCACATTTGTAGGTGGATCATCAGTGTTAGAGCTAAAATTAGCATGTTTAAATTGATTTTCATGCTTCCAGGGGCTCGGGAAGTGAATTAAATACTATTTGGAGGCATTTAATGTTCAATCAAAAACAGCTGATTTTTGACAAAAGAGATAACACCCCCCCATTACGTCATGCTTCAGAAATGTGGAAAATGGTCCGTTTTCAAATGTTTTATTTTTGAACGTCAGTTCACATTTGTAGGTAGATCATCAGTGTTAGAGCTAAAATAAGCATGTTTAAAGTGATTTTCATGCTTCCAGGGGCCCTAAACACAAGATTTATGGAATGGTTAAAAGTGCATGAAAATGGCCAATTTACTCACTCTGAGTTCTCAAAAAGGGTTTCTTCACCGCGGGAAGTTAATTAAATACCATTTGGAGGCATTTAATGTTCGAGCAAAAACGGCTGATTTTCGACAAAAGAGATAACACCCCCCCCATTACGTCATGCTTCAGAAATGTGGAAAATGGTCCGTTTTCAAATGTTTTATTTTTGAACGTCAGTTCACATTTGTAGGTGGATCATCAGTGTTAGAGCTAAAATTAGCATGTTTAAAGTGATTTTCATGCTTCCAGGGGCTCGGGAAGTGAATTAAATACTATTTGGAGGCATTTAATGTTCAATCAAAAACAGCTGATTTTTGACAAAAGAGATAACACCCCCCCATTACGTCATGCTTCAGAAATGTGGAAAATGGTCCGTTTTCAAATGTTTTATTTTTGAACGTCAGTTCACATTTGTAGGTGGATCATCAGTGTTAGAGCTAAAATTAGCATGTTTAAAGTGATTTTCATGCTTCCAGGGGCCCTAAACACAAGATTTATGGAATGGTTAAAAGTGCATGAAAATGGCCAATTTACTCACTCTGAGTTCTCAAAAAGGGTTTCTTCACCCCGGGAAGTTAATTAAATACCATTTGGAGGCATTTAATGTTCGAGCAAAAACGGCTGATTTTCGACAAAAGAGATAACACCCCCCCATTACGTCATGCTTCAGAAATGTGGAAAATGGTCAGTTTTCAAATGTTTTATTTTTGAACGTCAGTTCACATTTGTAGGTGGATCATCACTGTTAGAGCTCAAATTAGCATGTTTAAAGTGATTTTCATGCTTCCAGGGGCTCGGGAAGTGAATTAAATACTATTTGGAGGCATTTAATGTTCAAGCAAAAACAGCTGATTTTTGACAAAAGAGATAACACCCCCCCATTACGTCATGCTTCAGAAATGTGGAAAATGGTCCGTTTTCAAATGTTTTATTTTTGAACGTCAGTTCACATTTGTAGGTGGATCATCAGTGTTAGAGCTAAAATTAGCATGTTTAAAGTGATTTTCATGCTTCCAGGGGCCCTAAACACAAGATTTATGGAATGGTTAAAAGTGCATGAAAATGGCCAATTTACTCACTCTGAGTTCTCAAAAAGGGTTTCTTCACCCCGGAAAGTTAATTAAATACCATTTGGAGGCATTTAATGTTCGAGCAAAAACGGCTGATTTTCGACAAAAGAGATAACACCCCCCCATTACGTCATGCTTCAGAAATGTGGAAAATGGTCCGTTTTCAAATGTTTTATTTTTGAACATCAGTTCACATTTGTAGGTGGATCATCAGTGTTAGAGCTAAAATTAGCATGTTTAAAATGATTTTCATGCTTCCAGAGGGTTCGGGAAGTGAATTAAATACTATTTGGAGGCATTTAATGTTCAATCAAAAACAGCTGATTTTTGACAAAAGAGATAACACCCCCCCATTACGTCAAGCTTCAGAAATGTGGAAAATCGTCCGTTTTCAAATGTTTTATTTTTGAACGTCAGTTCACATTTGTAGGTGGATCATCAGTGTTAGAGCTAAAATTAGCATGTTTAAAGTGATTTTCATGCTTCCAGGGGCCCTAAACACAAGATTTATGGAATGGTTAAAAGTGCATGAAAATAGCCAATTTACTCACTCTGAGTTCTCAAAAAGGGTTTCTTCACCCCGGGAAGTTAATTAAATACCATTTTGAGGCATTTAATGTTCGAGCAAATACGGCTGATTTTCGACAAAAGAGATAACACCCCCCCATTACGTCATGCTTCAGAAATGTGGAAAATGGTCCGTTTTCAAATGTTTTATTTTTGAACGTCAGTTCACATTTGTAGGTGGATCATCAGTGTTAGAGCTAAAATTAGCATGTTTAAAGTGATTTTCATGCTTCCAGGGGCTCGGGAAGTGAATTAAATACTATTTGGAGGCATTTAATGTTCAAGCAAAAACAGCTGATTTTTGACAAAAGAGATAACACCCCCCCATTACGTCATGCTTCAGAAATGTGGAAAATGGTCCGTTTTCAAATGTTTTATTTTTTAACGTCAGTTCACATTTGTAGGTGGATCATCAGTGTTAGAGCTAAAATCAGCCTGTTCAAAGTGATTTTCATGCTTCCAGGGGCCCTAAACACAAGATTTATGGAATGGTTAAAAGTGCATGAAAATGGCCAATTTACTCACTCTGAGTTCTCAAAAAGGGTTTCTTCACCCCTGGAAGTTAATTAAATACCATTTGGAGGCATTTAATGTTCGAGCAAAAACGGCTGATTTTCGACAAAAGAGATAACACCCCCCCCATTACGTCATTCTTCAGAAATGTGGAAAATGGTCCGTTTTCAAATGTTTTATTTTTTAACGTCAGTTCACATTTGTAGGTGGATCATCAGTGTTAGAGCTAAAATTAGCATGTTCAAAGTGATTTTCATGCTTCCAGGGGCCCTAAACACAAGATTTATGGAATGGTTAAAAGTGCATGAAAATGGCCAATTTACTCACTCTGAGTTCTCAAAAAGGGTTTCTTCACCCCTGGAAGTTAATTAAATACCATTTGGAGGCATTTAATGTTCGAGCAAAAACGGCTGATTTTCGACAAAAGAGATAACACCCCCCCATTACGTCATTCTTCAGAAATGTGGAAAATGGTCCGTTTTCAAATGTTTTATTTTTGAACGTCAGTTCACATTTGTAGGTGGATCATCAGCGTTAGAGCTAAAATTAGCATGTTTAAAGTGATTTTCATGCTTCCAGGGGCTCGGGAAGTGAATTAAATACTATTTGGAGGCATTTAATGTTCAAGCAAAAACAGCTGATTTTTGACAAAAGAGATAACACCCCCCCTATTACGTCATGCTTCAGAAATGTGGAAAATGGTCCGTTTTCAAAAGTTTTATTTTTGAACGTCAGTTCACATTTGTAGGTGGATCATCAGTGTTAGAGCTAAAATTAGCATGTTTAAAGTGATTTTCATGCTTCCAGGGGCCCTAAACACAAGATTTATGGAATGGTTAAAAGTGCATGAAAATGGCCAATTTACTCACTCTGAGTACTCAAAAAGGGTTTCTTCACCCCGGGAAGTTAATTAAATACCATTTGGAGGCATTTATTGTTCGAGCAAAAACGGCTGATTTTCGACAAAAGAGATAACACCCCCCCCCATTACGTCATGCTTCAGAAATGTGGAAAATGGTCCGTTTTCAAATGTTTTATTTTTGAACATCAGTTCACATTTGTAGGTGGATCATCAGTGTTAGAGCTAAAATTAGCATGTTTAAAGTGATTTTCATGCTTCCAGGGGCTCGGGAAGTGAATTAAATACTATTTGGAGGCATTTAATGTTCAATCAAAAACAGCTGATTTTTGACAAAAGAGATAACACCCCCCCATTACGTCATGCTTCAGAAATGTGGAAAATGGTCCGTTTTCAAATGTTTTATTTTTGAACGTCAGTTCACATTTGTAGGTGGATCATCAGTGTTAGAGCTAAAATTAGCATGTTTAAAGTGATTTTCATGCTTCCAGGGGCCCTAAACACAAGATTTATGGAATGGTAAAAGTGCATGAAAATGGCCAATTTACTCACTCTGAGTTCTCAAAAAGGGTTTCTTCACCGCGGGAAGTTAATTAAATACCATTTGGAGGCATTTAATGTTCGAGCAAAAACGGCTGATTTTCGACAAAAGAGATAACACCCCCCCCATTACGTCATGCTTCAGAAATGTGGAAAATGGTCCGTTTTCAAATGTTTTATTTTTGAACGTCAGTTCACATTTGTAGGTGGATCATCAGTGTTAGAGCTAAAATTAGCATGTTTAAAGTGATTTTCATGCTTCCAGGGGCTCGGGAAGTGAATTAAATACTATTTGGAGGCATTTAATGTTCAATCAAAAACAGCTGATTTTTGACAAAAGAGATAACACCCCCCCATTACGTCATGCTTCAGAAATGTGGAAAATGGTCCGTTTTCAAATGTTTTATTTTTGAACGTCAGTTCACATTTGTAGGTGGATCATCAGTGTTAGAGCTAAAATTAGCATGTTTAAAGTGATTTTCATGCTTCCAGGGGCCCTAAACACAAGATTTATGGAATGGTAAAAGTGCATGAAAATGGCCAATTTACTCACTCTGAGTTCTCAAAAAGGGTTTCTTCACCGCGGGAAGTTAATTAAATACCATTTGGAGGCATTTAATGTTCGAGCAAAAACGGCTGATTTTCGACAAAAGAGATAACACCCCCCCATTACGTCATGCTTCAGAAATGTGGAAAATGGTCAGTTTTCAAATGTTTTATTTTTGAACGTCAGTTCACATTTGTAGGTGGATCATCAGTGTTAGAGCTCAAATTAGCATGTTTAAAGTGATTTTCATGCTTCCAGGGGCTCGGGAAGTGAATTAAATACTATTTGGAGGCATTTAATGTTCAATCAAAAACAGCTGATTTTTGACAAATGAGATAACACCCCCCCATTACGTCATGCTTCAGAAATGTGGAAAATGGTCCGTTTTCAAATGTTTTATTTTTGAACGTCAGTTCACATTTGTAGGTGGATCATCAGTGTTAGAGCTAAAATTAGCATTTTTAAAGTGATTTTCATGCTTCCAGGGGCCCTAAACACAAGATTTATGGAATGGTTAAAAGTGCATGAAAATGGCCAATTTACTCACTCTGAGTTCTCAAAAAGGGTTTCTTCACCCCGGGAAGTTAATTAAATACCATTTGGAGGCATTTAATGTTCGCGCAAAAACGGCTGATTTTCGACAAAAGAGATAACACCCCCCCATTACGTCATGCTTCAGAAATGTGGAAAATGGTCCGTTTTCAAATGTTTTATTTTTGAACATCAGTTCACATTTGTAGGTGGATCATCAGTGTTAGAGCTAAAATTAGCATGTTTAAAGTGATTTTCATGCTTCCAGGGGCTCGGGAAGTGAATTAAATACTATTTGGAGGCATTTAATGTTCAATCAAAAACAGCTGATTTTTGACAAAAGAGATAACACCCCCCCATTACGTCATGCTTCAGAAATGTGGAAAATGGTCCGTTTTCAAATGTTTTATTTTTGAACGTCAGTTCACATTTGTAGGTGGATCATCAGTGTTAGAGCTAAAATTAGCATGTTTAAAGTGATTTTCATGCTTCCAGGGGCCCTAAACACAAGATTTATGGAATGGTTAAAAGTGCATGAAAATGGCCAATTTACTCACTCTGAGTTCTCAAAAAGGGTTTCTTCACCCCGGGAAGTTAATTAAATACCATTTGGAGGCATTTAATGTTCGAGCAAAAACGGCTGATTTTCGACAAAAGAGATAACACCCCCCCATTACGTCATGCTTCAGAAATGTGGAAAATGGTCAGTTTTCAAATGTTTTATTTTTGAACGTCAGTTCACATTTGTAGGTGGATCATCACTGTTAGAGCTCAAATTAGCATGTTTAAAGTGATTTTCATGCTTCCAGGGGCTCGGGAAGTGAATTAAATACTATTTGGAGGCATTTAATGTTCAAGCAAAAACAGCTGATTTTTGACAAAAGAGATAACACCCCCCCATTACGTCATGCTTCAGAAATGTGGAAAATGGTCCGTTTTCAAATGTTTTATTTTTGAACGTCAGTTCACATTTGTAGGTGGATCATCAGTGTTAGAGCTAAAATTAGCATGTTTAAAGTGATTTTCATGCTTCCAGGGGCCCTAAACACAAGATTTATGGAATGGTTAAAAGTGCATGAAAATGGCCAATTTACTCACTCTGAGTTCTCAAAAAGGGTTTCTTCACCCCGGAAAGTTAATTAAATACCATTTGGAGGCATTTAATGTTCGAGCAAAAACGGATGATTTTCGACAAAAGAGATAACACCCCCCCATTACGTCATGCTTCAGAAATGTGGAAAATGGTCCGTTTTCAAATGTTTTATTTTTGAACATCAGTTCACATTTCTAGGTGGATCATCAGTGTTAGAGCTAAAATTAGCATGTTTAAAGTGATTTTCATGCTTCCAGAGGGTTCGGGAAGTGAATTAAATACTATTTGGAGGCATTTAATGTTCAATCAAAAACAGCTGATTTTTGACAAAAGAGATAACACCCCCCCATTAAGTCATGCTTCAGAAATGTGGAAAATGGTCCGTTTTCAAATGTTTTATTTTTGAACGTCAGTTCACATTTGTAGGTGGATCATCAGTGTTAGAGCTAAAATTAGCATGTTTAAAGTGATTTTCATGCTTCCAGGGGCCCTAAACACAAGATTTATGGAATGGTTAATAGTGCATGAAAATAGCCAATTTACTCACTCTGAGTTCTCAAAAAGGGTTTCTTCACCCCGGGAAGTTATTTAAATACCATTTTGAGGCATTTAATGTTCGAGCAAATACGGCTGATTTTCGACAAAAGAGATAACACCCCCCCCATTACGTCATGCTTCAGAAATGTGGAAAATGGTCCGTTTTCAAATGTTTTATTTTTGAACATCAGTTCACATTTGTAGGTGGATCATCAGTGTTAGAGCTAAAATTAGCATGTTTAAAGTGATTTTCATGCTTCCAGGGGCTCGGGAAGTGAATTAAATACTATTTGGAGGCATTTAATGTTCAATCAAAAACAGCTGATTTTTGACAAAAGAGATAACACCCCCCCATTACGTCATGCTTCAGAAATGTGGAAAATGGTCCGTTTTCAAATGTTTTATTTTTGAACGTCAGTTCACATTTGTAGGTGGATCATCAGTGTTAGAGCTAAAATTAGCATGTTTAAAGTGATTTTCATGCTTCCAGGGGCCCTAAACACAAGATTTATGGAATGGTTAAAAGTGCATGAAAATGGCCAATTTACTCACTCTGAGTTCTCAAAAAGGGTTTCTTCACCCCGGGAAGTTAATTAAATACCATTTGGAGGCATTTAATGTTCGAGCAAAAACGGCTGATTTTCGACAAAAGAGATAACACCCCCCCATTACGTCATGCTTCAGAAATGTGGAAAATGGTCCGTTTTCAAATGTTTTATTTTTGAACGTCAGTTCACATTTGTAGGTGGATCATCAGTGTTAGAGCTAAAATTAGCATGTTTAAAGTGATTTTCATGCTTCCAGGGGCTCGGGAAGTGAATTAAATACTATTTGGAGGCATTTAATGTTCAATCAAAAACAGCTGATTTTTGACAAAAGAGATAACACCCCCCCATTACGTCATGCTTCAGAAATGTGGAAAATGGTCCGTTTTCAAATGTTTTATTTTTGAACGTCAGTTCACATTTGTAGGTGGATCATCAGTGTTAGAGCTAAAATTAGCATGTTTAAAGTGATTTTCATGCTTCCAGGGGCCCTAAACACAAGATTTATGGAATGGTTAAAAGTGCATGAAAATGGCCAATTTACTCACTCTGAGTTCTCAAAAAGGGTTTCTTCACCCCGGGAAGTTAATTAAATACCATTTGGAGGCATTTAATGTTCGAGCAAAAACGGCTGATTTTCGACAAAAGAGATAACACCCCCCCATTACGTCATTCTTCAGAAATGTGGAAAATGGTCCGTTTTCAAATGTTTTATTTTTGAACGTCAGTTCACATTTGTAGGTGGATCATCAGCGTTAGAGCTAAAATTAGCATGTTTAAAGTGATTTTCATGCTTCCAGGGGCTCGGGAAGTGAATTAAATACTATTTGGAGGCATTTAATGTTCAAGCAAAAACAGCTGATTTTTGACAAAAGAGATAACACCCCCCCTATTACGTCATGCTTCAGAAATGTGGAAAATGGTCCGTTTTCAAAAGTTTTATTTTTGAACGTCAGTTCACATTTGTAGGTGGATCATCAGTGTTAGAGCTAAAATTAGCATGTTTAAAGTGATTTTCATGCTTCCAGGGGCCCTAAACACAAGATTTATGGAATGGTTAAAAGTGCATGAAAATGGCCAATTTACTCACTCTGAGTACTCAAAAAGGGTTTCTTCACCCCGGGAAGTTAATTAAATACCATTTGGAGGCATTTAATGTTCGAGCAAAAACGGCTGATTTTCGACAAAAGAGATAACACCCCCCCCATTACGTCATGCTTCAGAAATGTGGAAAATGGTCCGTTTTCAAATGTTTTATTTTTGAACATCAGTTCACATTTGTAGGTGGATCATCAGTGTTAGAGCTAAAATTAGCATGTTTAAAGTGATTTTCATGCTTCCAGGGGCTCGGGAAGTGAATTAAATACTATTTGGAGGCATTTAATGTTCAATCAAAAACAGCTGATTTTTGACAAAAGAGATAACACCCCCCCATTACGTCATGCTTCAGAAATGTGGAAAATGGTCCGTTTTCAAATGTTTTATTTTTGAACGTCAGTTCACATTTGTAGGTGGATCATCAGTGTTAGAGCTAAAATTAGCATGTTTAAAGTGATTTTCATGCTTCCAGGGGCCCTAAACACAAGATTTATGGAATGGTAAAAGTGCATGAAAATGGCCAATTTACTCACTCTGAGTTCTCAAAAAGGGTTTCTTCACCGCGGGAAGTTAATTAAATACCATTTGGAGGCATTTAATGTTCGAGCAAAAACGGCTGATTTTCGACAAAAGAGATAACACCCCCCCATTACGTCATGCTTCAGAAATGTGGAAAATGGTCCGTTTTCAAATGTTTTATTTTTGAACGTCAGTTCACATTTGTAGGTGGATCATCAGTGTTAGAGCTCAAATTAGCATGTTTAAAGTGATTTTCATGCTTCCAGGGGCTCGGGAAGTGAATTAAATACTATTTGGAGGCATTTAATGTTCAATCAAAAACAGCTGATTTTTGACAAATGAGATAACACCCCCCCATTACGTCATGCTTCAGAAATGTGGAAAATGGTCCGTTTTCAAATGTTTTATTTTTGAACGTCAGTTCACATTTGTAGGTGGATCATCAGTGTTAGAGCTAAAATTAGCATTTTTAAAGTGATTTTCATGCTTCCAGGGGCCCTAAACACAAGATTTATGGAATGGTTAAAAGTGCATGAAAATGGCCAATTTACTCACTCTGAGTTCTCAAAAAGGGTTTCTTCACCCCGGGAAGTTAATTAAATACAATTTGGAGGCATTTAATGTTCGCGCAAAAACGGCTGATTTTCGACAAAAGAGATAACACCCCCCCCATTACGTCATGCTTCAGAAATGTGGAAAATGGTCCGTTTTCAAATGTTTTATTTTTGAACATCAGTTCACATTTGTAGGTGGATCATCAGTGTTAGAGCTAAAATTAGCATGTTTAAAGTGATTTTCATGCTTCCAGGGGCTCGGGAAGTGAATTAAATACTATTTGGAGGCATTTAATGTTCAATCAAAAACAGCTGATTTTTGACAAACGAGATAACACCCCCCCATTACGTCATGCTTCAGAAATGTGGAAAATGGTCCGTTTTCAAATGTTTTATTTTTGAACGTCAGTTCACATTTGTAGGTGGATCATCAGTGTTAGAGCTAAAATTAGCATGTTTAAAGTGATTTTCATGCTTCCAGGGGCCCTAAACACAAGATTTATGGAATGGTTAAAAGTGCATGAAAATGGGCAATTTACTCACTCTGAGTTCTCAAAAAGGGTTTCTTCACCCCGGGAAGTTAATTAAATACCATTTGGAGGCATTTAATGTTCGAGCAAAAACGGCTGATTTTCGACAAAAGAGATAACACCCCCCCCATTACGTCATGCTTCAGAAATGTGGAAAATGGTCCGTTTTCAAATGTTTTATTTTTGAACATCAGTTCACATTTGTAGGTGGATCATCAGTGTTAGAGCTAAAATTAGCATGTTTAAAGTGATTTTCATGCTTCCAGGGGCCCTAAACACAAGATTTATGGAATGGTAAAAGTGCATGAAAATGGCCAATTTACTCACTCTGAGTTCTCAAAAAGGGTTTCTTCACCGCGGGAAGTTAATTAAATACCATTTGGAGGCATTTAATGTTCGAGCAAAAACGGCTGATTTTCGACAAAAGAGATAACACCCCCCCATTACGTCATGCTTCAGAAATGTGGAAAATGGTCCGTTTTCAAATGTTTTATTTTTGAACGTCAGTTCACATTTGTAGGTGGATCATCAGTGTTAGAGCTCAAATTAGCATGTTTAAAGTGATTTTCATGCTTCCAGGGGCTCGGGAAGTGAATTAAATACTATTTGGAGGCATTTAATGTTCAATCAAAAACAGCTGATTTTTGACAAATGAGATAACACCCCCCCATTACGTCATGCTTCAGAAATGTGGAAAATGGTCCGTTTTCAAATGTTTTATTTTTGAACGTCAGTTCACATTTGTAGGTGGATCATCAGTGTTAGAGCTAAAATTAGCATTTTTAAAGTGATTTTCATGCTTCCAGGGGCCCTAAACACAAGATTTATGGAATGGTTAAAAGTGCATGAAAATGGCCAATTTACTCACTCTGAGTTCTCAAAAAGGGTTTCTTCACCCCGGGAAGTTAATTAAATACCATTTGGAGGCATTTAATGTTCGCGCAAAAACGGCTGATTTTCGACAAAAGAGATAACACCCCCCCCCCATTACGTCATGCTTCAGAAATGTGGAAAATGGTCCGTTTTCAAATGTTTTATTTTTGAACATCAGTTCACATTTGTAGGTGGATCATCAGTGTTAGAGCTAAAATTAGCATGTTTAAAGTGATTTTCATGCTTCCAGGGGCTCGGGAAGTGAATTAAATACTATTTGGAGGCATTTAATGTTCAATCAAAAACAGCTGATTTTTGACAAAAGAGATAACACCCCCCCATTACGTCATGCTTCAGAAATGTGGAAAATGGTCCGTTTTCAAATGTTTTATTTTTGAACGTCAGTTCACATTTGTAGGTGGATCATCAGTGTTAGAGCTAAAATTAGCATGTTTAAAGTGATTTTCATGCTTCCAGGGGCCCTAAACACAAGATTTATGGAATGGTTAAAAGTGCATGAAAATGGCCAATTTACTCACTCTGAGTTCTCAAAAAGGGTTTCTTCACCCCGGGAAGTTAATTAAATACCATTTGGAGGCATTTAATGTTCGAGCAAAAACGGCTGATTTTCGACAAAAGAGATAACACCCCCCCATTACGTCATGCTTCAGAAATGTGGAAAATGGTCAGTTTTCAAATGTTTTATTTTTGAACGTCAGTTCACATTTGTAGGTGGATCATCACTGTTAGAGCTCAAATTAGCATGTTTAAAGTGATTTTCATGCTTCCAGGGGCTCGGGAAGTGAATTAAATACTATTTGGAGGCATTTAATGTTCAAGCAAAAACAGCTGATTTTTGACAAAAGAGATAACACCCCCCCATTACGTCATGCTTCAGAAATGTGGAAAATGGTCCGTTTTCAAATGTTTTATTTTTGAACGTCAGTTCACATTTGTAGGTGGATCATCAGTGTTAGAGCTAAAATTAGCATGTTTAAAGTGATTTTCATGCTTCCAGGGGCCCTAAACACAAGATTTATGGAATGGTTAAAAGTGCATGAAAATGGCCAATTTACTCACTCTGAGTTCTCAAAAAGGGTTTCTTCACCCCGGAAAGTTAATTAAATACCATTTGGAGGCATTTAATGTTCGAGCAAAAACGGCTGATTTTCGACAAAAGAGATAACACCCCCCCATTACGTCATGCTTCAGAAATGTGGAAAATGGTCCGTTTTCAAATGTTTTATTTTTGAACATCAGTTCACATTTCTAGGTGGATCATCAGTGTTAGAGCTAAAATTAGCATGTTTAAAGTGATTTTCATGCTTCCAGAGGGTTCGGGAAGTGAATTAAATACTATTTGGAGGCATTTAATGTTCAATCAAAAACAGCTGATTTTTGACAAAAGAGATAACACCCCCCCATTAAGTCATGCTTCAGAAATGTGGAAAATGGTCCGTTTTCAAATGTTTTATTTTTGAACGTCAGTTCACATTTGTAGGTCGATCATCAGTGTTAGAGCTAAAATTAGCATGTTTAAAGTGATTTTCATGCTTCCAGGGGCCCTAAACACAAGATTTATGGAATGGTTAATAGTGCATGAAAATAGCCAATTTACTCACTCTGAGTTCTCAAAAAGGGTTTCTTCACCCCGGGAAGTTATTTACATACCATTTTGAGGCATTTAATGTTCGAGCAAATACGGCTGATTTTCGACAAAAGAGATAACACCCCCCCATTACGTCATGCTTCAGAAATGTGGAAAATGGTCCGTTTTCAAATGTTTTATTTTTGAACATCAGTTCACATTTGTAGGTGGATCATCAGTGTTAGAGCTAAAATTAGCATGTTTAAAGTGATTTTCATGCTTCCAGGGGCTCGGGAAGTGAATTAAATACTATTTTAAGGCATTTAATGTTCAATCAAAAACAGCTGATTTTTGACAAAAGAGATAACACCCCCCCATTACGTCATGCTTCAGAAATGTGGAAAATGGTCCGTTTTCAAATGTTTTATTTTTGAACGTCAGTTCACATTTGTAGGTGGATCATCAGTGTTAGAGCTAAAATTAGCATGTTTAAAGTGATTTTCATGCTTCCAGGGGCCCTAAACACAAGATTTATGGAATGGTTAAAAGTGCATGAAAATGGCCAATTTACTCACTCTGAGTTCTCAAAAAGGGTTTCTTCACCCCGGGAAGTTAATTAAATACCATTTGGAGGCATTTAATGTTCGAGCAAAAACGGCTGATTTTCGACAAAAGAGATAACACCCCCCCATTACGTCATGCTTCAGAAATGTGGAAAATGGTCCGTTTTCAAATGTTTTATTTTTGAACGTCAGTTCACATTTGTAGGTGGATCATCAGTGTTAGAGCTAAAATTAGCATGTTTAAAGTGATTTTCATGCTTCCAGGGGCTCGCGAAGTGAATTAAATACTATTTGGAGGCATTTAATGTTCAAGCAAAAACAGCTGATTTTTGACAAAAGAGATAACACCCCCCCATTACGTCATGCTTCAGAAATGTGGAAAATGGTCCGTTTTCAAATGTTTTATTTTTGAACGTCAGTTCACATTTGTAGGTGGATCATCAGTGTTAGAGCTAAAATTAGCATGTTTAAAGTGATTTTCATGCTTCCAGGGGCCCTAAACACAAGATTTATGGAATGGTTAAAAGTGCATGAAAATGGCCAATTTACTCACTCTGAGTTCTCAAAAAGGGTTTCTTCACCCCGGGAAGTTAATTAAATACCATTTGGAGGCATTTAATGTTCGAGCAAAAACGGCTGATTTTCGACAAAAGAGATAACACCCCCCCATTACGTCATTCTTCAGAAATGTGGAAAATGGTCCGTTTTCAAATGTTTTATTTTTGAACGTCAGTTCACATTTGTAGGTGGATCATCAGTGTTAGAGCTAAAATTAGCATGTTTAAAGTGATTTTCATGCTTCCAGGGGCTCGGGAAGTGAATTAAATATTATTTGGAGGCATTTAATGTTCAAGCAAAAACAGCTGATTTTTTTTCTGTTCAAATCATTTTTATTAAGCAATAACAAAATGATAACGGCAAGAAGGCATCAGTAGAATTACAATCGTATTACAAAGGTGCCGCAGTCAAACATGGATTGTTACAAATAAAACAATACATACATATAGTAAAGAAAATAAAGTATATTGAAGACAAAAAAAAAAAAAAAATTAAACATCCTTCCGGATCTATAAGTGATCCGGAAGAGAGATTAGATGAATGGATGAGCGAATAAACATTATAAAATACCAACATTGCATTCCCACAGTTGTATATAGTTCCTTAGAGCCCTCCGTCCAAAGCTAGCCATATAATACCATTTTTACTTTGTCGCCCCTGCATTGTGCATCTAAGGTTGTCAAGGCCAGTGAGCACAGGGTATAACCAGTACAATTCATGCAGCGTGTGCCCCACAGTTCACTAAGTTGAGACCTCATCAGTTAGTATTTCAAGGTGGGTCGAAAGTGAAGGAGGTCTGATCTAAGAAAAAACTGCTGATTTTTGACAAAAGAGATAACACCCCCCCATTACGTCATGCTTCAGAAATGTGGAAAATGGTCCGTTTTCAAATGTTTTATTTTTGAACGTCAGTTCACATTTGTAGGTGGATCATCAGTGTTAGAGCTAAAATTAGCATGTTTAAAGTGATTTTCATGCTTCCAGGGGCCCTAAACACAAGATTTATGGAATGGTTAAAAGTGCATGAAAATGGCCAATTTACTCACTCTGAGTTCTCAAAAAGGGTTTCTTCACCCCGGGAAGTTAATTAAATACCATTTGGAGGCATTTAATGTTCGAGCAAAAACTGCTGATTTTCGACAAAAGAGATAACACCCCCCCCATTACGTCATGCTTCAGAAATGTGGAAAATGGTCCGTTTTCAAATGTTTTATTTTTGAACGTCAGTTCACATTTGTAGGTGGATCATCAGTGTTAGAGCTAAAATTAGCATGTTTAAAGTGATTTTCATGCTTCCAGGGGCTCGGGAAGTGAATTAAATACTATTTGGAGGCATTTAATGTTCAATCAAAAACAGCTGATTTTTGACAAAAGAGATAACACCCCCCCATTACGTCATGCTTCAGAAATGTGGAAAATGGTCCGTTTTCAAATGTTTTATTTTTGAACGTCAGTTCACATTTGTAGGTGGATCATCAGTGTTAGAGCTAAAATTAGCATGTTTAAAGTGATTTTCATGCTTCCAGGGGCCCTAAACACAAGATTTATGGAATGGTTAAAAGTGCATGAAAATGGCCAATTTACTCACTCTGAGTTCTCAAAAAGGGTTTCTTCACCCCGGGAAGTTAATTAAATACCATTTGGAGGCATTTAATGTTCGAGCAAAAACGGCTGATTTTCGACAAAAGAGATAACACCCCCCCCATTACGTCATGCTTCAGAAATGTGGAAAATGGTCCGTTTTCAAATGTTTTATTTTTGAACATCAGTTCACATTTGTAGGTGGATCATCAGTGTTAGAGCTAAAATTAGCATGTTTAAAGTGATTTTCATGCTTCCAGGGGCTCGGGAAGTGAATTAAATACTATTTGGAGGCATTTAATGTTCAAGCAAAAACAGCTGATTTTTTTTCTGTTCAAATCATTTTTATTAAGCAATAACAAAATGATAACGGCAAGAAGGCATCAGTAGAATTACAATCGTATTACAAAGGTGCCGCAGTCAAACATGGATTGTTACAAATAAAACAATACATACATATAGTAAAGAAAATAAAGTATATTGAAGACAAAAAAAAAAAAAATTAAACATCCTTCCGGATCTATAAGTGATCCGGAAGAGAGATTAGATGAATGGATGAGCGAATAAACATTATAAAATACCAACATTGCATTCCCACAGTTGTATATAGTTCCTTAGAGCCCTCCGTCCAAAGCTAGCCATATAATACCATTTTTACTTTGTCGCCCCTGCATTGTGCGTCTAAGGTTGTCAAGGCCAGTGAGCACAGGGTATAACCAGTACAATTCATGCAGCGTGTGCCCCACAGTTCACTAAGTTGAGACCTCATCAGTTAGTATTTCAAGGTGGGTCGAAAGTGAAGGAGGTCTGATCTAAGAAAAAACTGCTGATTTTTGACAAAAGAGATAACACCCCCCCATTACGTCATGCTTCAGAAATGTGGAAAATGGTCCGTTTTCAAATGTTTTATTTTTGAACGTCAGTTCACATTTGTAGGTGGATCATCAGTGTTAGAGCTAAAATTAGCATGTTTAAAGTGATTTTCATGCTTCCAGAGGCCCTAAACACAAGATTTATGGAATGGTTAAAAGTGCATGAAAATGGCCAATTTACTCACTCTGAGTTCTCAAAAAGGGTTTCTTCACCCCGGGAAGTTAATTGAATACCATTTGGAGGCATTTAATGTTCGCGCAAAAACGGCTGATTTTCGACAAAAGAGATAACACCCCCCATTACGTCATGCTTCAGAAATGTGGAAAATGGTCCGTTTTCAAATGTTTTATTTTTGAACATCAGTTCACATTTGTAGGTGGATCATCAGTGTTAGAGCTAAAATTAGCATGTTTAAAGTGATTTTCATGCTTCCAGGGGCTCGGGAAGTGAATTAAATACTATTTGGAGGCATTTAATGTTCAAGCAAAAACAGCTGATTTTTGACAAAAGAGATAACACCCCCCCATTACGTCATGCTTCAGAAATGTGGAAAATGGTCCGTTTTCAAATGTTTTATTTTTGAACGTCAGTTCACATTTGTAGGTGGATCATCAGTGTTAGAGCTAAAATTAGCATGTTTAAAGTGATTTTCATGCTTCCAGGGGCCCTAAACACAAGATTTATGGAATGGTTAAAAGTGCATGAAAATGGCCAATTTACTCACTCTGAGTTCTCAAAAAGGGTTTCTTCACCCCGGAAAGTTAATTAAATACCATTTGGAGGCATTTAATGTTCGAGCAAAAACGGCTGATTTTCGACAAAAGAGATAACACCCCCCCATTACGTCATGCTTCAGAAATGTGGAAAATGGTCCGTTTTCAAATGTTTTATTTTTGAACATCAGTTCACATTTCTAGGTGGATCATCAGTGTTAGAGCTAAAATTAGCATGTTTAAAGTGATTTTCCTGCTTCCAGAGGGTTCGGGAAGTGAATTAAATACTATTTGGAGGCATTTAATGTTCAATCAAAAACAGCTGATTTTTGACAAAAGAGATAACACCCCCCCATTAAGTCATGCTTCAGAAATGTGGAAAATGGTCCGTTTTCAAATGTTTTATTTTTGAACGTCAGTTCACATTTGTAGGTGGATCATCAGTGTTAGAGCTAAAATTAGCATGTTTAAAGTGATTTTCATGCTTCCAGGGGCCCTAAACACAAGATTTATGGAATGGTTAATAGTGCATGAAAATAGCCAATTTACTCACTCTGAGTTCTCAAAAAGGGTTTCTTCACCCTGGGAAGTTATTTAAATACCATTTTGAGGCATTTAATGTTCGAGCAAATACGGCTGTTTTTCGACAAAAGAGATAACACCCCCCCATTACGTCATGCTTCAGAAATGTGGAAAATGGTCCGTTTTCAAATGTTTTATTTTTGAACATCAGTTCACATTTGTAGGTGGATCATCACTGTTAGAGCTCAAATTAGCATGTTTAAAGTGATTTTCATGCTTCCAGGGGCTCGGGAAGTGAATTAAATACTATTTGGAGGCATTTAATGTTCAAGCAAAAACAGCTGATTTTTGACAAAAGAGATAACACCCCCCCATTACGTCATGCTTCAGAAATGTGGAAAATGGTCCGTTTTCAAATGTTTTATTTTTGAACGTCAGTTCACATTTGTAGGTGGATCATCAGTGTTAGAGCTAAAATTAGCATGTTTAAAGTGATTTTCATGCTTCCAGGGGCCCTAAACACAAGATTTATGGAATGGTTAAAAGTGCATGAAAATGGCCAATTTACTCACTCTGAGTTCTCAAAAAGGGTTTCTTCACCCAGGGAAGTTAATTAAATACCATTTGGAGGCATTTAATGTTCGAGCAAAAACGGCTGATTTTCGACAAAAGAGATAACACCCCCCCATTACGTCATGCTTCAGAAATGTGGAAAATGGTCCGTTTTCAAATGCTTTATTTTTGAACATCAGTTCACATTTCTAGGTGGATCATCAGTGTTAGAGCTAAAATTAGCATGTTTAAAGTGATTTTCATGCTTCCAGAGGGTTCGGGAAGTGAATTAAATACTATTTGGAGGCATTTAATGTTCAATCAAAAACAGCTGATTTTTGACAAAAGAGATAACACCCCCCCATTAAGTCATGCTTCAGAAATGTGGAAAATGGTCCGTTTTCAAATGTTTTATTTTTGAACGTCAGTTCACATTTGTAGGTGGATCATCAGTGTTAGAGCTAAAATTAGCATGTTTAAAGTGATTTTCATGCTTCCAGGGGCCCTAAACACAAGATTTATGGAATGGTTAATAGTGCATGAAAATAGCCAATTTACTCACTCTGAGTTCTCAAAAAGAGTTTCTTCACCCCGGGAAGTTAATTAAATACCATTTGGAGGCATTTAATGTTTGAGCAAAAACGGCTGATTTTCGACAAAAGAGATAACACCCCCCCATTACGTCATTCTTCAGAAATGTGGAAAATGGTCCTTTTTCAAATGTTTTATTTTTGAACGTCAGTTCACATTTGTAGGTGGATCATCAGTGTTAGAGCTAAAATTAGCATGTTTAAAGTGATTTACATGCTTCCAGGGGCTCGGGAAGTGAATTAAATACTATTTGGAGGCATTTAATGTTCAAGCAAAAACAGCTGATTTTTGACAAAAGAGATAACACCCCCCCATTACGTCATGCTTCAGAAATGTGGAAAATGGTCCGTTTTCAAATGTTTTATTTTTGAACGTCAGTTCACATTTGTAGGTGGATCATCAGTGTTAGAGCTAAAATTAGCATGTTTAAAGTGATTTTCATGCTTCCAGGGGCCCTTAACACAAGATTTATGGAATGGTTAAAAGTGCATGAAAATGGCCAATTTACTCACTCTGAGTTCTCAAAAAGGGTTTCTTCACCCCGGGAAGTTAATTAAATACCATTTGGAGGCATTTAATGTTCGAGCAAAAACTGCTGATTTTCGACAAAAGAGATAACACCCCCCCCATTATGTCATGCTTCAGAAATGTGGAAAATGGTCCGTTTTCAAATGTTTTATTTTTGAACGTCAGTTCACATTTGTAGGTGGATCATCAGTGTTAGAGCTAAAATTAGCATGTTTAAAGTGATTTTCATGCTTCCAGGGGCTCGGGAAGTGAATTAAATACTATTTGGAGGCATTTAATGTTCAAGCAAAAACAGCTGATTTTTGACAAAAGAGATAACACCCCCCCATTACGTCATGCTTCAGAAATGTGGAAAATGGTCCGTTTTCAAATGTTTTATTTTTGAACGTCAGTTCACATTTGTAGGTGGATCATCAGTGTTAGAGCTAAAATTAGCATGTTTAAAGTGATTTTCATGCTTCCAGGGGCCCTAAACACAAGATTTATGGAATGGTTAAAAGTGCATGAAAATGGCCAATTTACTCACTCTGAGTTCTCAAAAAGGGTTTCTTCACCCCGGGAAGTTAATTAAATACCATTTGGAGGCATTTAATGTTCGAGCAAAAACGGCTGATTTTCGACAAAAGAGATAACACCCCCCCCATTACGTCATGCTTCAGAAATGTGGAAAATGGTCCGTTTTCAAATGTTTTATTTTTGAACGTCAGTTCACATTTGTAGGTGGATCATCAGTGTTAGAGCTAAAATTAGCATGTTTAAAGTGATTTTCATGCTTCCAGGGGCTCGGGAAGTGAATTAAATACTATTTGGAGGCATTTAATGTTCAATCAAAAACAGCTGATTTTTGACAAAAGAGATAACACCCCCCCATTACGTCATGCTTCAGAAATTTGGAAAATGGTCCGTTTTCAAATGCTTTATTTTTGAACATCAGTTCACATTTCTAGGTGGATCATCAGTGTTAGAGCTAAAATTAGCATGTTTAAAGTGATTTTCATGCTTCCAGAGGGTTCGGGAAGTGAATTAAATACTATTTGGAGGCATTTAATGTTCAATCAAAAACAGCTGATTTTTGACAAAAGAGATAACACCCCCCCATTAAGTCATGCTTCAGAAATGTGGAAAATGGTCCGTTTTCAAATGTTTTATTTTTGAACGTCAGTTCACATTTGTAGGTGGATCATCAGTGTTAGAGCTAAAATTAGCATGTTTAAAGTGATTTTCATGCTTCCAGGGGCCCTAAACACAAGATTTATGGAATGGTTAATAGTGCATGAAAATAGCCAATTTACTCACTCTGAGTTCTCAAAAAGAGTTTCTTCACCCCGGGAAGTTAATTAAATACCATTTGGAGGCATTTAATGTTTGAGCAAAAACGGCTGATTTTCGACAAAAGAGATAACACCCCCCCATTACGTCATTCTTCAGAAATGTGGAAAATGGTCCTTTTTCAAATGTTTTATTTTTGAACGTCAGTTCACATTTGTAGGTGGATCATCAGTGTTAGAGCTAAAATTAGCATGTTTAAAGTGATTTACATGCTTCCAGGGGCTCGGGAAGTGAATTAAATACTATTTGGAGGCATTTAATGTTCAAGCAAAAACAGCTGATTTTTGACAAAAGAGATAACACCCCCCCATTACGTCATGCTTCAGAAATGTGGAAAATGGTCCGTTTTCAAATGTTTTATTTTTGAACGTCAGTTCACATTTGTAGGTGGATCATCAGTGTTAGAGCTAAAATTAGCATGTTTAAAGTGATTTTCATGCTTCCAGGGGCCCTTAACACAAGATTTATGGAATGGTTAAAAGTGCATGAAAATGGCCAATTTACTCACTCTGAGTTCTCAAAAAGGGTTTCTTCACCCCGGGAAGTTAATTAAATACCATTTGGAGGCATTTAATGTTCGAGCAAAAACTGCTGATTTTCGACAAAAGAGATAACACCCCCCCCATTACGTCATGCTTCAGAAATGTGGAAAATGGTCCGTTTTCAAATGTTTTATTTTTGAACGTCAGTTCACATTTGTAGGTGGATCATCAGTGTTAGAGCTAAAATTAGCATGTTTAAAGTGATTTTCATGCTTCCAGGGGCTCGGGAAGTGAATTAAATACTATTTGGAGGCATTTAATGTTCAAGCAAAAACAGCTGATTTTTGACAAAAGAGATAACACCCCCCCATTACGTCATACTTCAGAAATGTGGAAAATGGTCCGTTTTCAAATGTTTTATTTTTGAACGTCAGTTCACATTTGTAGGTGGATCATCAGTGTTAGAGCTAAAATTAGCATGTTTAAAGTGATTTTCATGCTTCCAGGGGCCCTAAACACAAGATTTATGGAATGGTTAAAAGTGCATGAAAATGGCCAATTTACTCACTCTGAGTTCTCAAAAAGGGTTTCTTCACCCCGGGAAGTTAATTAAATACCATTTGGAGGCATTTAATGTTCGAGCAAAAACGGCTGATTTTCGACAAAAGAGATAACACCCCCCCCATTACGTCATGCTTCAGAAATGTGGAAAATGGTCCGTTTTCAAATGTTTTATTTTTGAACGTCAGTTCACATTTGTAGGTGGATCATCAGTGTTAGAGCTAAAATTAGCATGTTTAAAGTGATTTTCATGCTTCCAGGGGCCCTAAACACAAGATTTATGGAATGGTTAAAAGTGCATGAAAATGGCCAATTTACTCACTCTGAGTTCTCAAAAAGGGTTTCTTCACCCCGGGAAGTTAATTAAATACCATTTGGAGGCATTTAATGTTCGAGCAAAAACGGCTGATTTTCGACAAAAGAGATAACACCCCCCCATTACGTCATGCTTCAGAAATGTGGAAAATGGTCCGTTTTCAAATGTTTTATTTTTGAACGTCAGTTCACATTTGTAGGTGGATCATCAGTGTTAGAGCTCAAATTAGCATGTTTAAAGTGATTTTCATGCTTCCAGGGGCTCGGGAAGTGAATTAAATACTATTTGGAGGCATTTAATGTTCAAGCAAAAACAGCTGATTTTTGACAAAAGAGATAACACCCCCCCATTACGTCATGCTTCAGAAATGTGGAAAATGGTCCGTTTTCAAATGTTTTATTTTTGAACGTCAGTTCACATTTGTAGGTGGATCATCAGTGTTAGAGCTAAAATTAGCATGTTTAAAGTGATTTTCATGCTTCCAGGGGCCCTAAACACAAGATTTATGGAATGGTTAAAAGTGCATGAAAATGGCCAATTTACTCACTCTGAGTTCTCAAAAAGGGTTTCTTCACCCCGGAAAGTTAATTAAATACCATTTGGAGGCATTTAATGTTCGAGCAAAAACGGCTGATTTTCGACAAAAGAGATAACACCCCCCCATTACGTCATGCTTCAGAAATGTGGAAAATGGTCCGTTTTCAAATGTTTTATTTTTGAACATCAGTTCACATTTGTAGGTGGATCATCAGTGTTAGAGCTAAAATTAGCATGTTTAAAGTGATTTTCATGCTTCCAGAGGGTTCGGGAAGTGAATTAAATACTATTTGGAGGCATTTAATGTTCAATCAAAAACAGCTGATTTTTGACAAAAGAGATAACACCCCCCCATTACGTCATGCTTCAGAAATGTGGAAAATGGTCCGTTTTCAAATGTTTTATTTTTGAACGTCAGTTCACATTTGTAGGTGGATCATCAGTGTTAGAGCTAAAATTAGCATGTTTAAAGTGATTTCCTTGCTTCCAGGGGCCCTAAACACAAGATTTATGGAATGGTTAAAAGTGCATGAAAATGGCCAATTTACTCACTCTGAGTTCTCAAAAAGGGTTTCTTCACCCCGGGAAGTTAATTAAATACCATTTTGAGGCATTTAATGTTCGAGCAAAAACGGCTGATTTTCGACAAAAGAGATAACACCCCCCCATTACGTCATGCTTCAGAAATGTGGAAAATGGTCCGTTTTCAAATGTTTTATTTTTGAACATCAGTTCACATTTGTAGGTGGATCATCAGTGTTAGAGCTAAAATTAGCATGTTTAAAGTGATTTTGATGCTTCCAGGGGCTCGGGAAGTGAATTAAATACTATTTGGAGGCATTTAATGTTCAATCAAAAACAGCTGATTTTTGACAAAAGAGATAACACCCCCCCATTACGTCATGCTTCAGAAATGTGGAAAATCGTCCGTTTTCAAATGTTTTAGTTTTGAACGTCAGTTCACATTTGTAGGTGGATCATCAGTGTTAGAGCTAAAATTAGCATGTTTAAAGTGATTTTCATGCTTCCAGGGGCCCTAAACACAAGATTTATGGAATGGTTAAAAGTGCATGAAAATGGCCAATTTACTCACTCTGAGTTCTCAAAAAGGGTTTCTTCACCCCGGAAAGTTAATTAAATACCATTTGGAGGCATTTAATGTTCGAGCAAAAACGGCTGATTTTCGACAAAAGAGATAACACCCCCCCATTACGTCATGCTTCAGAAATGTGGAAAATAGTCCGTTTTCAAATGTTTTATTTTTGAACATCAGTTCACATTTGTAGGTGGATCATCAGTGTTAGAGCTAAAATTAGCATGTTTAAAGTGATTTTCATGCTTCCAGAGGGTTCGGGAAGTGAATTAAATACTATTTGGAGGCATTTAATGTTCAATCAAAAACAGCTGATTTTTGACAAAAGAGATAACACCCCCCCATTACGTCATGCTTCAGAAATGTGGAAAATGGTCCGTTTTCAAATGTTTTATTTTTGAACGTCAGTTCACATTTGTAGGTGGATCATCAGTGTTAGAGCTAAAATTAGCATGTTTAAAGTGATTTTCATGCTTCCAGGGGCCCTAAACACAAGATTTATGGAATGGTTAAAAGTGCATGAAAATGGTCAATTTACTCACTCTGAGTTCTCAAAAAGGGTTTCTTCACCCTGGGAAGTTAATTAAATACCATTTTGAGGCATTTAATGTTCGAGCAAATACGGCTGATTTTCGACAAAAGAGATAACACCCCCCCCATTACGTCATGCTTCAGAAATGTGGAAAATGGTCCGTTTTTCAAATGTTTTATTTTTGAACATCAGTTCACATTTGTAGGTGGATCATCAGTGTTAGAGCTAAAATTAGCATGTTTAAAGTGATTTTCATGCTTCCAGGGGCTCGGGAAGTGAATTAAATACTATTTGGAGGCATTTAATGTTCAATCAAAAACAGCTGATTTTTGACAAAAGAGATAACACCCCCCCATTACGTCATGCTTCAGAAATGTGGAAAATGGTCCGTTTTCAAATGTTTTATTTTTGAACGTCAGTTCACATTTGTAGGTGGATCATCAGTGTTAGAGCTAAAATTAGCATGTTTAAAGTGATTTTCATGCTTCCAGGGGCCCTAAACACAAGATTTATGGAATGGTTAAAAGTGCATGAAAATGGCCAATTTACTCACTCTGAGTTCTCAAAAAGGGTTTCTTCACCCCGGGAAGTTAATTAAATACCATTTGGAGGCATTTAATGTTCGAGAAAAAACGGCTGATTTTCGACAAAAGAGATAACACCCCCCCATTACGTCATGCTTCAGAAATGTGGAAAATGGTCCGTTTTCAAATGTTTTATTTTTGAACGTCAGTTCACATTTGTAGGTGGATCATCAGTGTTAGAGCTAAAATTAGCATGTTTAAAGTGATTTTCATGCTTCCAGGGGCTCGGGAAGTGAATTAAATACTATTTGGAGGCATTTAATGTTCAAGCAAAAACAGCTGATTTTTGACAAAGAGATAACACCCCCCCATTACGTCATGCTTCAGAAATGTGGAAAATGGTCCGTTTTCAAATGTTTTATTTTTGAACGTCAGTTCACATTTGTAGGTGGATCATCAGTGTTAGAGCTAAAATTAGCATGTTTAAAGTGATTTTCATGCTTCCAGGGGCCCTAAACACAAGATTTATGGAATGGTTAAAAGTGCTTGAAAATGGCCAATTTACTCACTCTGAGTTCTCAAAAAGGGTTTCTTCACCCCGGGAAGTTAATTAAATACCATTTGGAGGCATTTAATGTTCGAGCAAAAACGGCTGATTTTCGACAAAAGAGATAACACCCCCCCATTACGTCATGCTTCAGAAATGTGGAAAATGGTCCGTTTTCAAATGTTTTATTTTTGAACATCAGTTCACATTTGTAGGTGGATCATCAGTGTTAGAGCTAAAATTAGCATGTTTAAAGTGATTTTCATGCTTCCAGGGGCTCGGGAAGTGAATTAAATACTATTTGGAGGCATTTAATGTTCAATCAAAAACAGCTGATTTTTGACAAAAGAGATAACACCCCCCCATTACGTCATGCTTCAGAAATGTGGAAAATGGTCCGTTTTCAAATGTTTTACGTTTGAACGTCAGTTCACATTTGTAGGTGGATCATCAGTGTTAGAGCTAAAATTAGCATGTTTAAAGTGATTTTCATGCTTCCAGGGGCCCTAAACACAAGATTTATGGAATGATTAAAAGTGCATGAAAATGGCCAATTTACTCACTCTGAGTTCTCAAAAAGGGTTTCTTCACCCCTGGAAGTTAATTAAATACCATTTGGAGGCATTTAATGTTCGAGCAAAAACGGCTGATTTTCGACAAAAGAGATAACACCCCCCCATTACGTCATTCTTCAGAAATGTGGAAAATGGTCCGTTTTCAAATGTTTTATTTTTGAACGTCAGTTCACATTTGTAGGTGGATCATCAGTGTAGAGCTAAAATTAGCATGTTTAAAGTGATTTTCATGCTTCCAGGTGCTCGGGAAGTGAATTAAATACTATTTGGAGGCATTTAATGTTCAAGCAAAAACAGCTGATTTTTGACAAAAGAGATAACACCCCCCCATTACGTCATGCTTCAGAAATGTGGAAAATGGTCCGTTTTCAAATGTTTTACTTTTTGAACGTCAGTTCACATTTGTAGGTGGATCATCAGTGTTAGAGCTAAAATTAGCATGTTTAAACTTGATTTTCATGCTTCCAGGGGCCCTAAACACAAGATTTATGGAATGGTTAAAAGTGCATGAAAATGGCCAATTTACTCACTCTGAGTTCTCAAAAAGGGTTTCTTCACCGCGGGAAGTTAATTAAATACCATTTGGAGGCATTTAATGTTCGAGCAAAAACTGCTGATTTTCGACAAAAGAGATAACACCCCCCCCATTACGTCATGCTTCAGAAATGTGGAAAATGGTCCGTTTTCAAATGTTTTATTTTTGAACATCAGTTCACATTTGTAGGTGGATCATCAGTGTTAGAGCTAAAATTAGCATGTTTAAATTGATTTTCATGCTTCCAGGGGCTCGGGAAGTGAATTAAATACTATTTGGAGGCATTTAATGTTCAATCAAAAACAGCTGATTTTTGACAAAAGAGATAACACCCCCCCATTACGTCATGCTTCAGAAATGTGGAAAATGGTCCGTTTTCAAATGTTTTATTTTTTAACGTCAGTTCACATTTGTAGGTAGATCATCAGTGTTAGAGCTAAAATAAGCATGTTTAAAGTGATTTTCATGCTTCCAGGGGCCCTAAACACAAGATTTATGGAATGGTTAAAAGTGCATGAAAATGGCCAATTTACTCACTCTGAGTTCTCAAAAAGGGTTTCTTCACCGCGGGAAGTTAATTAAATACCATTTGGAGGCATTTAATGTTCGAGCAAAAACGGCTGATTTTCGACAAAAGAGATAACACCCCCCCATTACGTCATGCTTCAGAAATGTGGAAAATGGTCCGTTTTCAAATGTTTTATTTTTGAACGTCAGTTCACATTTGTAGGTGGATCATCAGTGTTAGAGCTAAAATTAGCATGTTTAAAGTGATTTTCATGCTTCCAGGGGCTCGGGAAGTGAATTAAATACTATTTGGAGGCATTTAATGTTCAATCAAAAACAGCTGATTTTTGACAAAAGAGATAACACCCCCCCATTACGTCATGCTTCAGAAATGTGGAAAATGGTCCGTTTTCAAATGTTTTATTTTTGAACGTCAGTTCACATTTGTAGGTGGATCATCAGTGTTAGAGCTAAAATTAGCATGTTTAAAGTGATTTTCATGCTTCCAGGGGCCCTAAACACAAGATTTATGGAATGGTTAAAAGTGCATGAAAATGGCCAATTTACTCACTCTGAGTTCTCAAAAAGGGTTTCTTCACCCCGGAAAGTTAATTAAATACCATTTGGAGGCATTTAATGTTCGAGCAAAAACGGCTGATTTTCGACAAAAGAGATAACACCCCCCCATTACGTCATGCTTCAGAAATGTGGAAAATGGTCCGTTTTCAAATGTTTTATTTTTGAACATCAGTTCACATTTGTAGGTGGATCATCAGTGTTAGAGCTAAAATTAGCATGTTTAAAATGATTTTCATGCTTCCAGAGGGTTCGGGAAGTGAATTAAATACTATTTGGAGGCATTTAATGTTCAATCAAAAACAGCTGATTTTTGACAATAGAGATAACACCCCCCCATTACGTCAAGCTTCAGAAATGTGGAAAATCGTCCGTTTTCAAATGTTTTATTTTTGAACGTCAGTTCACATTTGTAGGTGGATCATCAGTGTTAGAGCTAAAATTAGCATGTTTAAAGTGATTTTCATGCTTCCAGGGGCCCTAAACACAAGATTTATGGAATGGTTAAAAGTGCATGAAAATAGCCAATTTACTCACTCTGAGTTCTCAAAAAGGGTTTCTTCACCCCGGGAAGTTAATTAAATACCATTTTGAGGCATTTAATGTTCGAGCAAATACGGCTGATTTTCGACAAAAGAGATAACACCCCCCCATTACGTCATGCTTCAGAAATGTGGAAAATGGTCCGTTTTCAAATGTTTTATTTTTGAACGTCAGTTCACATTTGTAGGTGGATCATCAGTGTTAGAGCTAAAATTAGCATGTTTAAAGTGATTTTCATGCTTCCAGGGGCTCGGGAAGTGAATTAAATACTATTTGGAGGCATTTAATGTTCAAGCAAAAACAGCTGATTTTTGACAAAAGAGATAACACCCCCCCCATTACGTCATGCTTCAGAAATGTGGAAAATGGTCCGTTTTCAAATGTTTTATTTTTTAACGTCAGTTCACATTTGTAGGTGGATCATCAGTGTTAGAGCTAAAATTAGCATGTTCAAAGTGATTTTCATGCTTCCAGGGGCCCTAAACACAAGATTTATGGAATGGTTAAAAGTGCATGAAAATGGCCAATTTACTCACTCTGAGTTCTCAAAAAGGGTTTCTTCACCCCTGGAAGTTAATTAAATACCATTTGGAGGCATTTAATGTTCGAGCAAAAACGGCTGATTTTCGACAAAAGAGATAACACCCCCCCCATTACTTCATTCTTCAGAAATGTGGAAAATGGTCCGTTTTCAAATGTTTTATTTTTTAACGTCAGTTCACATTTGTAGGTGGATCATCAGTGTTAGAGCTAAAATTAGCATGTTCAAAGTGATTTTCATGCTTCCAGGGGCCCTAAACACAAGATTTATGGAATGGTTAAAAGTGCATGAAAATGGCCAATTTACTCACTCTGAGTTCTCAAAAAGGGTTTCTTCACCCCGGGAAGTTAATTAAATACCATTTGGAGGCATTTAATGTTCGAGCAAAAACTGCTGATTTTCGACAAAAGAGATAACACCCCCCCATTACGTCATGCTTCAGAAATGTGGAAAATGGTCCGTTTTCAAATGTTTTATTTTTGAACGTCAGTTCACATTTGTAGGTGGATCATCAGTGTTAGAGCTAAAATTAGCATGTTTAAAGTGATTTTCATGCTTCCAGGGGCTCGGGAAGTGAATTAAATACTATTTGGAGGCATTTAATGTTCAATCAAAAACAGCTGATTTTTGACAAAAGAGATAACACCCCCCCATTACGTCATGCTTCAGAAATGTGGAAAATGGTCCGTTTTCAAATGTTTTATTTTTGAACGTCAGTTCACATTTGTAGGTGGATCATCAGTGTTAGAGCTAAAATTAGCATGTTTAAAGTGATTTTCATGCTTCCAGGGGCCCTAAACACAAGATTTATGGAATGGTTAAAAGTGCATGAAAATGGCCAATTTACTCACTCTGAGTTCTCAAAAAGGGTTTCTTCACCCCGGGAAGTTAATTAAATACCATTTGGAGGCATTTAATGTTCGCGCAAAAACGGCTGATTTTCGACAAAAGAGATAACACCCCCCCCCCATTACGTCATGCTTCAGAAATGTGGAAAATGGTCCGTTTTCAAATGTTTTATTTTTGAACATCAGTTCACATTTGTAGGTGGATCATCAGTGTTAGAGCTAAAATTAGCATGTTTAAAGTGATTTTCATGCTTCCAGGGGCTCGGGAAGTGAATTAAATACTATTTGGAGGCATTTAATGTTCAAGCAAAAACAGCTGATTTTTTTTCTGTTCAAATCATTTTTATTAAGCAATAACAAAATGATAACGGCAAGAAGGCATCAGTAGAATTACAATCGTATTACAAAGGTGCCGCAGTCAAACATGGATTGTTACAAATAAAACAATACATACATATAGTAAAGAAAATAAAGTATATTGAAGACAAAAAAAAAAAAAAAAAAAAAATTAAACATCCTTCCGGATCTATAAGTGATCCGGAAGAGAGATTAGATGAATGGATGAGCGAATAAACATTATAAAATACCAACATTGCATTCCCACAGTTGTATATAGTTCCTTAGAGCCCTCCGTCCAAAGCTAGCCATATAATACCATTTTTACTTTGTCGCCCCTGCATTGTGCGTCTAAGGTTGTCAAGGCCAGTGAGCACAGGGTATAACCAGTACAATTCATGCAGCGTGTGCCCCACAGTTCACTAAGTTGAGACCTCATCAGTTAGTATTTCAAGGTGGGTCGAAAGTGAAGGAGGTCTGATCTAAGAAAAAACTGCTGATTTTTGACAAAAGAGATAACACCCCCCCATTACGTCATGCTTCAGAAATGTGGAAAATGGTCCGTTTTCAAATGTTTTATTTTTGAACGTCAGTTCACATTTGTAGGTGGATCATCAGTGTTAGAGCTAAAATTAGCATGTTTAAAGTGATTTTCATGCTTCCAGAGGCCCTAAACACAAGATTTATGGAATGGTTAAAAGTGCATGAAAATGGCCAATTTACTCACTCTGAGTTCTCAAAAAGGGTTTCTTCACCCCGGGAAGTTAATTGAATACCATTTGGAGGCATTTAATGTTCGCGCAAAAACGGCTGATTTTCGACAAAAGAGATAACACCCCCCATTACGTCATGCTTCAGAAATGTGGAAAATGGTCCGTTTTCAAATGTTTTATTTTTGAACATCAGTTCACATTTGTAGGTGGATCATCAGTGTTAGAGCTCAAATTAGCATGTTTAAAGTGATTTTCATGCTTCCAGGGGCTCGGGAAGTGAATTAAATACTATTTGGAGGCATTTAATGTTCAAGCAAAAACAGCTGATTTTTGACAAAGAGATAACACCCCCCCATTACGTCATGCTTCAGAAATGTGGAAAATGGTCCGTTTTCAAATGTTTTATTTTTGAACGTCAGTTCACATTTGTAGGTGGATCATCAGTGTTAGAGCTAAAATTAGCATGTTTAAAGTGATTTTCATGCTTCCAGGGGCCCTAAACACAAGATTTATGGAATGGTTAAAAGTGCTTGAAAATGGCCAATTTACTCACTCTGAGTTCTCAAAAAGGGTTTCTTCACCCCGGGAAGTTAATTAAATACCATTTGGAGGCATTTAATGTTCGAGCAAAAACGGCTGATTTTCGACAAAAGAGATAACACCCCCCCATTACGTCATGCTTCAGAAATGTGGAAAATGGTCCGTTTTCAAATGTTTTATTTTTGAACATCAGTTCACATTTGTAGGTGGATCATCAGTGTTAGAGCTAAAATTAGCATGTTTAAAGTGATTTTCATGCTTCCAGGGGCTCGGGAAGTGAATTAAATACTATTTGGAGGCATTTAATGTTCAATCAAAAACAGCTGATTTTTGACAAAAGAGATAACACCCCCCCATTACGTCATGCTTCAGAAATGTGGAAAATGGTCCGTTTTCAAATGTTTTACGTTTGAACGTCAGTTCACATTTGTAGGTGGATCATCAGTGTTAGAGCTAAAATTAGCATGTTTAAAGTGATTTTCATGCTTCCAGGGGCCCTAAACACAAGATTTATGGAATGATTAAAAGTGCATGAAAATGGCCAATTTACTCACTCTGAGTTCTCAAAAAGGGTTTCTTCACCCCTGGAAGTTAATTAAATACCATTTGGAGGCATTTAATGTTCGAGCAAAAACGGCTGATTTTCGACAAAAGAGATAACACCCCCCCATTACGTCATTCTTCAGAAATGTGGAAAATGGTCCGTTTTCAAATGTTTTATTTTTGAACGTCAGTTCACATTTGTAGGTGGATCATCAGTGTAGAGCTAAAATTAGCATGTTTAAAGTGATTTTCATGCTTCCAGGTGCTCGGGAAGTGAATTAAATACTATTTGGAGGCATTTAATGTTCAAGCAAAAACAGCTGATTTTTGACAAAAGAGATAACACCCCCCCATTACGTCATGCTTCAGAAATGTGGAAAATGGTCCGTTTTCAAATGTTTTACTTTTTGAACGTCAGTTCACATTTGTAGGTGGATCATCAGTGTTAGAGCTAAAATTAGCATGTTTAAACTTGATTTTCATGCTTCCAGGGGCCCTAAACACAAGATTTATGGAATGGTTAAAAGTGCATGAAAATGGCCAATTTACTCACTCTGAGTTCTCAAAAAGGGTTTCTTCACCGCGGGAAGTTAATTAAATACCATTTGGAGGCATTTAATGTTCGAGCAAAAACTGCTGATTTTCGACAAAAGAGATAACACCCCCCCCATTACGTCATGCTTCAGAAATGTGGAAAATGGTCCGTTTTCAAATGTTTTATTTTTGAACATCAGTTCACATTTGTAGGTGGATCATCAGTGTTAGAGCTAAAATTAGCATGTTTAAATTGATTTTCATGCTTCCAGGGGCTCGGGAAGTGAATTAAATACTATTTGGAGGCATTTAATGTTCAATCAAAAACAGCTGATTTTTGACAAAAGAGATAACACCCCCCCATTACGTCATGCTTCAGAAATGTGGAAAATGGTCCGTTTTCAAATGTTTTATTTTTTAACGTCAGTTCACATTTGTAGGTAGATCATCAGTGTTAGAGCTAAAATAAGCATGTTTAAAGTGATTTTCATGCTTCCAGGGGCCCTAAACACAAGATTTATGGAATGGTTAAAAGTGCATGAAAATGGCCAATTTACTCACTCTGAGTTCTCAAAAAGGGTTTCTTCACCGCGGGAAGTTAATTAAATACCATTTGGAGGCATTTAATGTTCGAGCAAAAACGGCTGATTTTCGACAAAAGAGATAACACCCCCCCATTACGTCATGCTTCAGAAATGTGGAAAATGGTCCGTTTTCAAATGTTTTATTTTTGAACGTCAGTTCACATTTGTAGGTGGATCATCAGTGTTAGAGCTAAAATTAGCATGTTTAAAGTGATTTTCATGCTTCCAGGGGCTCGGGAAGTGAATTAAATACTATTTGGAGGCATTTAATGTTCAATCAAAAACAGCTGATTTTTGACAAAAGAGATAACACCCCCCCATTACGTCATGCTTCAGAAATGTGGAAAATGGTCCGTTTTCAAATGTTTTATTTTTGAACGTCAGTTCACATTTGTAGGTGGATCATCAGTGTTAGAGCTAAAATTAGCATGTTTAAAGTGATTTTCATGCTTCCAGGGGCCCTAAACACAAGATTTATGGAATGGTTAAAAGTGCATGAAAATGGCCAATTTACTCACTCTGAGTTCTCAAAAAGGGTTTCTTCACCCCGGAAAGTTAATTAAATACCATTTGGAGGCATTTAATGTTCGAGCAAAAACGGCTGATTTTCGACAAAAGAGATAACACCCCCCCATTACGTCATGCTTCAGAAATGTGGAAAATGGTCCGTTTTCAAATGTTTTATTTTTGAACATCAGTTCACATTTGTAGGTGGATCATCAGTGTTAGAGCTAAAATTAGCATGTTTAAAATGATTTTCATGCTTCCAGAGGGTTCGGGAAGTGAATTAAATACTATTTGGAGGCATTTAATGTTCAATCAAAAACAGCTGATTTTTGACAATAGAGATAACACCCCCCCATTACGTCAAGCTTCAGAAATGTGGAAAATCGTCCGTTTTCAAATGTTTTATTTTTGAACGTCAGTTCACATTTGTAGGTGGATCATCAGTGTTAGAGCTAAAATTAGCATGTTTAAAGTGATTTTCATGCTTCCAGGGGCCCTAAACACAAGATTTATGGAATGGTTAAAAGTGCATGAAAATAGCCAATTTACTCACTCTGAGTTCTCAAAAAGGGTTTCTTCACCCCGGGAAGTTAATTAAATACCATTTTGAGGCATTTAATGTTCGAGCAAATACGGCTGATTTTCGACAAAAGAGATAACACCCCCCCATTACGTCATGCTTCAGAAATGTGGAAAATGGTCCGTTTTCAAATGTTTTATTTTTGAACGTCAGTTCACATTTGTAGGTGGATCATCAGTGTTAGAGCTAAAATTAGCATGTTTAAAGTGATTTTCATGCTTCCAGGGGCTCGGGAAGTGAATTAAATACTATTTGGAGGCATTTAATGTTCAAGCAAAAACAGCTGATTTTTGACAAAAGAGATAACACCCCCCCATTACGTCATGCTTCAGAAATGTGGAAAATGGTCCGTTTTCAAATGTTTTATTTTTTAACGTCAGTTCACATTTGTAGGTGGATCATCAGTGTTAGAGCTAAAATTAGCATGTTCAAAGTGATTTTCATGCTTCCAGGGGCCCTAAACACAAGATTTATGGAATGGTTAAAAGTGCATGAAAATGGCCAATTTACTCACTCTGAGTTCTCAAAAAGGGTTTCTTCACCCCTGGAAGTTAATTAAATACCATTTGGAGGCATTTAATGTTCGAGCAAAAACGGCTGATTTTCGACAAAAGAGATAACACCCCCCCCATTACTTCATTCTTCAGAAATGTGGAAAATGGTCCGTTTTCAAATGTTTTATTTTTTAACGTCAGTTCACATTTGTAGGTGGATCATCAGTGTTAGAGCTAAAATTAGCATGTTCAAAGTGATTTTCATGCTTCCAGGGGCCCTAAACACAAGATTTATGGAATGGTTAAAAGTGCATGAAAATGGCCAATTTACTCACTCTGAGTTCTCAAAAAGGGTTTCTTCACCCCGGGAAGTTAATTAAATACCATTTGGAGGCATTTAATGTTCGAGCAAAAACTGCTGATTTTCGACAAAAGAGATAACACCCCCCCATTACGTCATGCTTCAGAAATGTGGAAAATGGTCCGTTTTCAAATGTTTTATTTTTGAACGTCAGTTCACATTTGTAGGTGGATCATCAGTGTTAGAGCTAAAATTAGCATGTTTAAAGTGATTTTCATGCTTCCAGGGGCTCGGGAAGTGAATTAAATACTATTTGGAGGCATTTAATGTTCAATCAAAAACAGCTGATTTTTGACAAAAGAGATAACACCCCCCCATTACGTCATGCTTCAGAAATGTGGAAAATGGTCCGTTTTCAAATGTTTTATTTTTGAACGTCAGTTCACATTTGTAGGTGGATCATCAGTGTTAGAGCTAAAATTAGCATGTTTAAAGTGATTTTCATGCTTCCAGGGGCCCTAAACACAAGATTTATGGAATGGTTAAAAGTGCATGAAAATGGCCAATTTACTCACTCTGAGTTCTCAAAAAGGGTTTCTTCACCCCGGGAAGTTAATTAAATACCATTTGGAGGCATTTAATGTTCGCGCAAAAACGGCTGATTTTCGACAAAAGAGATAACACCCCCCCCCCATTACGTCATGCTTCAGAAATGTGGAAAATGGTCCGTTTTCAAATGTTTTATTTTTGAACATCAGTTCACATTTGTAGGTGGATCATCAGTGTTAGAGCTAAAATTAGCATGTTTAAAGTGATTTTCATGCTTCCAGGGGCTCGGGAAGTGAATTAAATACTATTTGGAGGCATTTAATGTTCAAGCAAAAACAGCTGATTTTTTTTCTGTTCAAATCATTTTTATTAAGCAATAACAAAATGATAACGGCAAGAAGGCATCAGTAGAATTACAATCGTATTACAAAGGTGCCGCAGTCAAACATGGATTGTTACAAATAAAACAATACATACATATAGTAAAGAAAATAAAGTATATTGAAGACAAAAAAAAAAAAAAAAAAAAAAAAAATTAAACATCCTTCCGGATCTATAAGTGATCCGGAAGAGAGATTAGATGAATGGATGAGCGAATAAACATTATAAAATACCAACATTGCATTCCCACAGTTGTATATAGTTCCTTAGAGCCCTCCGTCCAAAGCTAGCCATATAATACCATTTTTACTTTGTCGCCCCTGCATTGTGCGTCTAAGGTTGTCAAGGCCAGTGAGCACAGGGTATAACCAGTACAATTCATGCAGCGTGTGCCCCACAGTTCACTAAGTTGAGACCTCATCAGTTAGTATTTCAAGGTGGGTCGAAAGTGAAGGAGGTCTGATCTAAGAAAAAACTGCTGATTTTTGACAAAAGAGATAACACCCCCCCATTACGTCATGCTTCAGAAATGTGGAAAATGGTCCGTTTTCAAATGTTTTATTTTTGAACGTCAGTTCACATTTGTAGGTGGATCATCAGTGTTAGAGCTAAAATTAGCATGTTTAAAGTGATTTTCATGCTTCCAGAGGCCCTAAACACAAGATTTATGGAATGGTTAAAAGTGCATGAAAATGGCCAATTTACTCACTCTGAGTTCTCAAAAAGGGTTTCTTCACCCCGGGAAGTTAATTGAATACCATTTGGAGGCATTTAATGTTCGCGCAAAAACGGCTGATTTTCGACAAAAGAGATAACACCCCCCATTACGTCATGCTTCAGAAATGTGGAAAATGGTCCGTTTTCAAATGTTTTATTTTTGAACATCAGTTCACATTTGTAGGTGGATCATCAGTGTTAGAGCTCAAATTAGCATGTTTAAAGTGATTTTCATGCTTCCAGGGGCTCGGGAAGTGAATTAAATACTATTTGGAGGCATTTAATGTTCAAGCAAAAACAGCTGATTTTTGACAAAAGAGATAACACCCCCCCATTACGTCATGCTTCAGAAATGTGGAAAATGGTCCGTTTTCAAATGTTTTATTTTTGAACGTCAGTTCACATTTGTAGGTGGATCATCAGTGTTAGAGCTAAAATTAGCATGTTTAAAGTGATTTTCATGCTTCCAGGGGCCCTAAACACAAGATTTATGGAATGGTTAAAAGTGCATGAAAATGGCCAATTTACTCACTCTGAGTTCTCAAAAAGGGTTTCTTCACCCCGGAAAGTTAATTAAATACCATTTGGAGGCATTTAATGTTCGAGCAAAAACGGCTGATTTTCGACAAAAGAGATAACACCCCCCCATTACGTCATGCTTCAGAAATGTGGAAAATGGTCCGTTTTCAAATGTTTTATTTTTGAACATCAGTTCACATTTCTAGGTGGATCATCAGTGTTAGAGCTAAAATTAGCATGTTTAAAGTGATTTTCATGCTTCCAGAGGGTTCGGGAAGTGAATTAAATACTATTTGGAGGAATTTAATGTTCAATCAAAAACAGCTGATTTTTGACAAAAGAGATAACACCCCCCCATTAAGTCATGCTTCAGAAATGTGGAAAATGGTCCGTTTTCAAATGTTTTATTTTTGAACGTCAGTTCACATTTGTAGGTGGATCATCAGTGTTAGAGCTAAAATTAGCATGTTTAAAGTGATTTTCATGCTTCCAGGGGCCCTAAACACAAGATTTATGGAATGGTTAATAGTGCATGAAAATAGCCAATTTACTCACTCTGAGTTCTCAAAAAGGGTTTCTTCACCCTGGGAAGTTATTTAAATACCATTTTGAGGCATTTAATGTTCGAGCAAATACGGCTGTTTTTCGACAAAAGAGATAACACCCCCCCATTACGTCATGCTTCAGAAATGTGGAAAATGGTCCGTTTTCAAATGTTTTATTTTTGAACATCAGTTCACATTTGTAGGTGGATCATCACTGTTAGAGCTCAAATTAGCATGTTTAAAGTGATTTTCATGCTTCCAGGGGCTCGGGAAGTGAATTAAATACTATTTGGAGGCATTTAATGTTCAAGCAAAAACAGCTGATTTTTGACAAAAGAGATAACACCCCCCCATTACGTCATGCTTCAGAAATGTGGAAAATGGTCCGTTTTCAAATGTTTTATTTTTGAACGTCAGTTCACATTTGTAGGTGGATCATCAGTGTTAGAGCTAAAATTAGCATGTTTAAAGTGATTTTCATGCTTCCAGGGGCCCTAAACACAAGATTTATGGAATGGTTAAAAGTGCATGAAAATGGCCAATTTACTCACTCTGAGTTCTCAAAAAGGGTTTCTTCACCCCGGGAAGTTAATTAAATACCATTTGGAGGCATTTAATGTTCGCGCAAAAACGGCTGATTTTCGACAAAAGAGATAACACCCCCCCCCATTACGTCATGCTTCAGAAATGTGGAAAATGGTCCGTTTTCAAATGTTTTATTTTTGAACATCAGTTCACATTTGTAGGTGGATCATCAGTGTTAGAGCTAAAATTAGCATGTTTAAAGTGATTTTCATGCTTCCAGGGGCTCGGGAAGTGAATTAAATACTATTTGGAGGCATTTAATGTTCAAGCAAAAACAGCTGATTTTTTTTCTGTTCAAATCATTTTTATTAAGCAATAACAAAATGATAACGGCAAGAAGGCATCAGTAGAATTACAATCGTATTACAAAGGTGCCGCAGTCAAACATGGATTGTTACAAATAAAACAATACATACACATAGTAAAGAAAATAAAGTATATTGAAGACAAAAAAAAAATAAAAAAAAAAAAAATTAAACATCCTTCCGGATCTATAAGTGATCCGGAAGAGAGATTAGATGAATGGATGAGCGAATAAACATTATAAAATACCAACATTGCATTCCCACAGTTGTATATAGTTCCTTAGAGCCCTCCGTCCAAAGCTAGCCATATAATACCATTTTTACTTTGTCGCCCCTGCATTGTGCGTCTAAGGTTGTCAAGGCCAGTGAGCACAGGGTATAACCAGTACAATTCATGCAGCGTGTGCCCCACAGTTCACTAAGTTGAGACCTCATCAGTTAGTATTTCAAGGTGGGTCGAAAGTGAAGGAGGTCTGATCTAAGAAAAAACTGCTGATTTTTGACAAAAGAGATAACACCCCCCCATTACGTCATGCTTCAGAAATGTGGAAAATGGTCCGTTTTCAAATGTTTTATTTTTGAACGTCAGTTCACATTTGTAGGTGGATCATCAGTGTTAGAGCTAAAATTAGCATGTTTAAAGTGATTTTCATGCTTCCAGAGGCCCTAAACACAAGATTTATGGAATGGTTAAAAGTGCATGAAAATGGCCAATTTACTCACTCTGAGTTCTCAAAAACGGTTTCTTCACCCCGGGAAGTTAATTGAATACCATTTGGAGGCATTTAATGTTCGCGCAAAAACGGCTGATTTTCGACAAAAGAGATAACACCCCCCATTACGTCATGCTTCAGAAATGTGGAAAATGGTCCGTTTTCAAATGTTTTATTTTTGAACATCAGTTCACATTTGTAGGTGGATCATCAGTGTTAGAGCTAAAATTAGCATGTTTAAAGTGATTTTCATGCTTCCAGGGGCTCGGGAAGTGAATTAAATACTATTTGGAGGCATTTAATGTTCAATCAAAAACAGCTGATTTTTGACAAAAGAGATAACACCCCCCATTACGTCATGCTTCAGAAATGTGGAAAATGGTCCGTTTTCAAATGTTTTATTTTTGAACGTCAGTTCACATTTGTAGGTGGATCATCAGTGTTAGAGCTAAAATTAGCATGTTTAAAGTGATTTTCATGCTTCCAGGGGCCCTAAACACAAGATTTATGGAATGGTTAAAAGTGCATGAAAATGGCCAATTTACTCACTCTGAGTTCTCAAAAAGGGTTTCTTCACCCCGGGAAGTTAATTAAATACCATTTGGAGGCATTTAATGTTCGAGCAAAAACGGCTGATTTTCAACAAAAGAGATAACACCCCCCCATTACGTCATGCTTCAGAAATGTGGAAAATGGTCAGTTTTCAAATGTTTTATTTTTGAACGTCAGTTCACATTTGTAGGTGGATCATCACTGTTAGAGCTCAAATTAGCATGTTTAAAGTGATTTTCATGCTTCCAGGGGCTCGGGAAGTGAATTAAATACTATTTGGAGGCATTTAATGTTCAAGCAAAAACAGCTTATTTTTGACAAAAGAGATAACACCCCCCCATTACGTCATGCTTCAGAAATGTGGAAAATGGTCCGTTTTCAAATGTTTTATTTTTGAACGTCAGTTCACATTTGTAGGTGGATCATCAGTGTTAGAGCTAAAATTAGCATGTTTAAAGTGATTTTCATGCTTCCAGGGGCCCTAAACACAAGATTTTGGAATGGTTAAAAGTGCATGAAAATGGCCAATTTACTCACTCTGAGTTCTCAAAAAGGGTTTCTTCACCCCGGAAAGTTAATTAAATACCATTTGGAGGCATTTAATGTTCGAGCAAAAACGGCTGATTTTCGACAAAAGAGATAACACCCCCCCATTACGTCATGCTTCAGAAATGTGGAAAATGGTCCGTTTTCAAATGTTTTATTTTTGAACATCAGTTCACATTTCTAGGTGGATCATCAGTGTTAGAGCTAAAATTAGCATGTTTAAAGTGATTTTCATGCTTCCAGAGGGTTCGGGAAGTGAATTAAATACTATTTGGAGGAATTTAATGTTCAATCAAAAACAGCTGATTTTTGACAAAAGAGATAACACCCCCCCATTAAGTCATGCTTCAGAAATGTGGAAAATGGTCCGTTTTCAAATGTTTTATTTTTGAACGTCAGTTCACATTTGTAGGTGGATCATCAGTGTTAGAGCTAAAATTAGCATGTTTAAAGTGATTTTCATGCTTCCAGGGGCCCTAAACACAAGATTTATGGAATGGTTAATAGTGCATGAAAATAGCCAATTTACTCACTCTGAGTTCTCAAAAAGGGTTTCTTCACCCTGGGAAGTTATTTAAATACCATTTTGAGGCATTTAATGTTCGAGCAAATACGGCTGTTTTTCGACAAAAGAGATAACACCCCCCCATTACGTCATGCTTCAGAAATGTGGAAAATGGTCCGTTTTCAAATGTTTTATTTTTGAACATCAGTTCACATTTGTAGGTGGATCATCACTGTTAGAGCTCAAATTAGCATGTTTAAAGTGATTTTCATGCTTCCAGGGGCTCGGGAAGTGAATTAAATACTATTTGGAGGCATTTAATGTTCAAGCAAAAACAGCTGATTTTTGACAAAAGAGATAACACCCCCCCATTACGTAATGCTTCAGAAATGTGGAAAATGGTCCGTTTTCAAATGTTTTATTTTTGAACGTCAGTTCACATTTGTAGGTGGATCATCAGTGTTAGAGCTAAAATTAGCATGTTTAAAGTGATTTTCATGCTTCCAGGGGCCCTAAACACAAGATTTATGGAATGGTTAAAAGTGCATGAAAATGGCCAATTTACTCACTCTGAGTTCTCAAAAAGGGTTTCTTCACCCAGGGAAGTTAATTAAATACCATTTGGAGGCATTTAATGTTCGAGCAAAAAAGGCTGATTTTCGACAAAAGAGATAACACCCCCCCATTACGTCATGCTTCAGAAATGTGGAAAATGGTCCGTTTTCAAATGTTTTATTTTTGAACATCAGTTCACATTTCTAGGTGGATCATCAGTGTTAGAGCTAAAATTAGCATGTTTAAAGTGATTTTCATGCTTCCAGAGGGTTCGGGAAGTGAATTAAATACTATTTGGAGGCATTTAATGTTCAATCAAAAACAGCTGATTTTTGACAAAAGAGATAACACCCCCCCATTAAGTCATGCTTCAGAAATGTGGAAAATGGTCCGTTTTCAAATGTTTTATTTTTGAACGTCAGTTCACATTTGTAGGTGGATCATCAGTGTTAGAGCTAAAATTAGCATGTTTAAAGTGATTTTCATGCTTCCAGGGGCCCTAAACACAAGATTTATGGAATGGTTAATAGTGCATGAAAATAGCCAATTTACTCACTCTGAGTTCTCAAAAAGAGTTTCTTCACCCCGGGAAGTTAATTAAATACCATTTGGAGGCATTTAATGTTCGAGCAAAAATGGCTGATTTTCGACAAAAGAGATAACACCCCCCATTACGTCATGCTTCAGAAATGTGGAAAATGGTCCGTTTTCAAATGTTTTATTTTTGAACGTCAGTTCACATTTGTAGGTGGATCATCAGTGTTAGAGCTAAAATTAGTATGTTTAAAGTGATTTTCATGCTTCCAGGGGCTCGGGAAGTGAATTAAATACTATTTGGAGGCATTTAATGTTCAAGCAAAAACAGCTGATTTTTGACAAAAGAGATAACACCCCCTCATTACGTCATGCTTCAGAAATGTGGAAAATGGTCCGTTTTCAAATGTTTTATTTTTGAACGTCAGTTCACATTTGTAGGTGGATCATCAGTGTTAGAGCTAAAATTAGCATGTTTAAAGTGATTTTCATGCTTCCAGGGGCCCTAAACACAAGATTTATGGAATGGTTAAAAGTGCATGAAAATGGCCAATTTACTCACTCTGAGTTCTCAAAAAGGGTTTCTTCACCCCGGGAAGTTAATTAAATACCATTTGGAGGCATTTAATGTTCGAGCAAAAACGGCTGATTTTCGACAAAAGAGATAACACCCCCCCATTACGTCATTCTTCAGAAATGTGGAAAATGGTCCGTTTTCAAATGTTTTATTTTTGAACGTCAGTTCACATTTGTAGGTGGATCATCAGTGTTAGAGCTAAAATTAGCATGTTTAAAGTGATTTTCATGCTTCCAGGGGCTCGGGAAGTGAATTAAATACTATTTGGAGGCATTTAATGTTCAAGCAAAAACAGCTGATTTTTTTTCTGTTCAAATCATTTTTATTAAGCAATAACAAAATGATAACGGCAAGAAGGCATCAGTAGAATTACAATCGTATTACAAAGGTGCCGCAGTCAAACATGGATTGTTACAAATAAAACAATACATACATATAGTAAAGAAAATAAAGTATATTGAAGACAAAAAAAAAAAAAAAATTAAACATCCTTCCGGATCTATAAGTGATCCGGAAGAGAGATTAGATGAATGGATGAGCGAATAAACATTATAAAATACCAACATTGCATTCCCACAGTTGTATATAGTTCCTTAGAGCCCTCCGTCCAAAGCTAGCCATATAATACCATTTTTACTTTGTCGCCCCTGCATTGTGCGTCTAAGGTTGTCAAGGCCAGTGAGCACAGGGTATAACCAGTACAATTCATGCAGCGTGTGCCCCACAGTTCACTAAGTTGAGACCTCATCAGTTAGTATTTCAAGGTGGGTCGAAAGTGAAGGAGGTCTGATCTAAGAAAAAACAGCTGATTTTTGACAAAAGAGATAACACCCCCCCATTACGTCATGCTTCAGAAATGTGGAAAATGGTCCGTTTTCAAATGTTTTAGTTTTGAACGTCAGTTCACATTTGTAGGTGGATCATCAGTGTTAGAGCTAAAATTAGCATGTTTAAAGTGATTTTCATGCTTCCAGGGGCCCTAAACACAAGATTTATGGAATGGTTAAAAGTGCATGAAAATGGCCAATTTACTCACTCTGAGTTCTCAAAAAGGGTTTCTTCACCCCGGGAGTTAATTAAATACCATTTGGAGGCATTTAATGTTCGAGCAAAAACGGCTGATTTTCGACAAAAGAGATAACACCCCCCCATTACGTCATGCTTCAGAAATGTGGAAAATGGTCCGTTTTCAAATGTTTTATTTTTGAACGTCAGTTCACATTTGTAGGTGGATCATCAGTGTTAGAGCTAAAATTAGCATGTTTAAAGTGATTTTCATGCTTCCAGAGGCCCTAAACACAAGATTTATGGAATGGTTAAAAGTGCATGAAAATGGCCAATTTACTCACTCTGAGTTCTCAAAAAGGGTTTCTTCACCCCGGGAAGTTAATTGAATACCATTTGGAGGCATTTAATGTTCGAGCAAAAACGGCTGATTTTCGACAAAAGAGATAACACCCCCCATTACGTCATGCTTCAGAAATGTGGAAAATGGTCCGTTTTCAAATGTTTTATTTTTGAACGTCAGTTCACATTTGTAGGTGGATCATCAGTGTTAGAGCTAAAATTAGCATGTTTAAAGTGATTTTCATGCTTCCAGAGGCCCTAAACACAAGATTTATGGAATGGTTAAAAGTGCATGAAAATGGCCAATTTACTCACTCTGAGTTCTCAAAAAGGGTTTCTTCACCCCGGGAAGTTAATTGAATACCATTTGGAGGCATTTAATGTTCGAGCAAAAACGGCTGATTTTCGACAAAAGAGATAACACCCCCCATTACGTCATGCTTCAGAAATGTGGAAAATGGTCAGTTTTCAAATGTTTTATTTTTGAACGTCAGTTCACATTTGTAGGTGGATCATCAGTGTTAGAGCTAAAATTAGCATGTTTAAAGTGATTTTCATGCTTCCAGGGGCTCGGGAAGTGAATTAAATACTATTTGGAGGCATTTAATGTTCAAGCAAAAACAGCTGATTTTTGACAAAAGAGATAACACCCCCCCATTACGTCATGCTTCAGAAATGTGGAAAATGGTCCATTTTCAAATGTTTTATTTTTGAACGTCAGTTCACATTTGTAGGTGGATCATCAGTGTTAGAGCTAAAATTAGCATGTTTAAAGTGATTTTCATGCTTCCAGGGGCCCTAAACACAAGATTTATGGAATGGTTAAAAGTGCATGAAAATGGCCAATTTACTCACTCTGAGTTCTCAAAAAGGGTTTCTTCACCCCGGGAAGTTAATTAAATACCATTTGGAGGCATTTAATGTTCGAGCAAAAACTGCTGATTTTCGACAAAAGAGATAACACCCCCCCATTACGTCATGCTTCAGAAATGTGGAAAATGGTCCGTTTTCAAATGTTTTATTTTTGAACGTCAGTTCACATTTGTAGGTGGATCATCAGTGTTAGAGCTAAAATTAGCATGTTTAAAGTGATTTTCATGCTTCCTGAGGCCCTAAACACAAGATTTATGGAATGGTTAAAAGTGCATGAAAATGGCCAATTTACTCACTCTGAGTTCTCAAAAAGGGTTTCTTCACCCCGGGAAGTTAATTGAATACCATTTGGAGGCATTTAATGTTCGAGCAAAAACGGCTGATTTTCGACAAAAGAGATAACACCCCCCATTACGTCATGCTTCAGAAATGTGGAAAATGGTCAGTTTTCAAATGTTTTATTTTTGAACGTCAGTTCACATTTGTAGGTGGATCATCAGTGTTAGAGCTAAAATTAGCATGTTTAAAGTGATTTTCATGCTTCCAGGGGCTCGGGAAGTGAATTAAATACTATTTGGAGGCATTTAATGTTCATGCAAAAACAGCTGATTTTTGACAAAAGAGATAACACCCCCCCATTACGTCATGCTTCAGAAATGTGGAAAATGGTCCATTTTCAAATGTTTTATTTTTGAACGTCAGTTCACATTTGTAGGTGGATCATCAGTGTTAGAGCTAAAATTAGCATGTTTAAAGTGATTTTCATGCTTCCAGGGGCCCTAAACACAAGATTTATGGAATGGTTAAAAGTGCATGAAAATGGCCAATTTACTCACTCTGAGTTCTCAAAAAGGGTTTCTTCACCCCGGGAAGTTAATTAAATACCATTTGGAGGCATTTAATGTTCGAGCAAAAACTGCTGATTTTCGACAAAAGAGATAACACCCCCCCATTACGTCATGCTTCAGAAATGTGGAAAATGGTCCGTTTTCAAATGTTTTATTTTTGAACGTCAGTTCACATTTGTAGGTGGATCATCAGTGTTAGAGCTAAAATTAGCATGTTTAAAGTGATTTTCATGCTTCCAGGGGCTCGGGAAGTGAATTAAATACTATTTGGAGGCATTTAATGTTCAAGCAAAAACAGCTGATTTTTGACAAAAGAGATAACACCCCCCCATTACGTCATGCTTCAGAAATGTGGAAAATGGTCCGTTTTCAAATGTTTTATTTTTGAACGTCAGTTCACATTTGTAGGTGGATCATCAGTGTTAGAGCTAAAATTAGCATGTTTAAAGTGATTTTCATGCTTCCAGGGGCCCTAAACACAAGATTTATGGAATGGTTAAAAGTGCATGAAAATGGCCAATTTACTCACTCTGAGTTCTCAAAAAGGGTTTCTTCACCCCGGGAGTTAATTAAATACCATTTGGAGGCATTTAATGTTCGAGCAAAAACGGCTGATTTTCGACAAAAGAGATAACACCCCCCCATTACGTCATGCTTCAGAAATGTGGAAAATGGTCCGTTTTCAAATGTTTTATTTTTGAACGTCAGTTCACATTTGTAGGTGGATCATCAGTGTTAGAGCTAAAATTAGCATGTTTAAAGTGATTTTCATGCTTCCAGAGGCCCTAAACACAAGATTTATGGAATGGTTAAAAGTGCATGAAAATGGCCAATTTACTCACTCTGAGTTCTCAAAAAGGGTTTCTTCACCCCGGGAAGTTAATTGAATACCATTTGGAGGCATTTAATGTTCGAGCAAAAACGGCTGATTTTCGACAAAAGAGATAACACCCCCCATTACGTCATGCTTCAGAAATGTGGAAAATGGTCCGTTTTCAAATGTTTTATTTTTGAACGTCAGTTCACATTTGTAGGTGGATCATCAGTGTTAGAGCTAAAATTAGCATGTTTAAAGTGATTTTCATGCTTCCAGAGGCCCTAAACACAAGATTTATGGAATGGTTAAAAGTGCATGAAAATGGCCAATTTACTCACTCTGAGTTCTCAAAAAGGGTTTCTTCACCCCGGGAAGTTAATTGAATACCATTTGGAGGCATTTAATGTTCGAGCAAAAACGGCTGATTTTCGACAAAAGAGATAACACCCCCATTACGTCATGCTTCAGAAATGTGGAAAATGGTCCGTTTTCAAATGTTTTATTTTTGAACGTCAGTTCACATTTGTAGGTGGATCATCAGTGTTAGAGCTAAAATTAGCATGTTTAAAGTGATTTTCATGCTTCCAGGGGCTCGGGAAGTGAATTAAATACTATTTGGAGGCATTTAATGTTCAAGCAAAAACAGCTGATTTTTGACAAAAGAGATAACACCCCCCCATTACGTCATGCTTCAGAAATGTGGAAAATGGTCCGTTTTCAAATGTTTTATTTTTGAACGTCAGTTCACATTTGTAGGTGGATCATCAGTGTTAGAGCTAAAATTAGCATGTTTAAAGTGATTTTCATGCTTCCAGGGGCCCTAAACACAAGATTTATGGAATGGTTAAAAGTGCATGAAAATGGCCAATTTACTCACTCTGAGTTCTCAAAAAGGGTTTCTTCACCCCGGGAAGTTAATTAAATACCATTTGGAGGCATTTAATGTTCGAGCAAAAACTGCTGATTTTCGACAAAAGAGATAACACCCCCCCATTACGTCATGCTTCAGAAATGTGGAAAATGGTCCGTTTTCAAATGTTTTATTTTTGAACGTCAGTTCACATTTGTAGGTGGATCATCAGTGTTAGAGCTAAAATTAGAATGTTTAAAGTGATTTTCATGCTTCCAGGGGCTCGGGAAGTGAATTAAATACTATTTGGAGGCATTTAATGTTCAAGCAAAAACAGCTGGTTTTTGACAAAAGAGATAACACCCCCCCATTACGTCATGCTTCAGAAATGTGGAAAATGGTCCGTTTTCAAATGTTTTATTTTTGAACGTCAGTTCACATTTGTAGGTGGATCATCAGTGTTAGAGCTAAAATTAGCATGTTTAAAGTGATTTTCATGCTTCCAGGGGCCCTAAACACAAGATTTATGGAATGGTTAAAAGTGCATGAAAATGGCCAATTTACTCACTCTGAGTTCTCAAAAAGGGTTTCTTCACCCCGGGAAGTTAATTAAATACCATTTGGAGGCATTTAATGTTCGAGCAAAAACTGCTGATTTTCGACAAAAGAGATAACACCCCGCCCATTACGTCATGCTTCAGAAATGTGGAAAATGGTCCGTTTTCAAATGTTTTATTTTTGAACGTCAGTTCACATTTGTAGGTGGATCATCAGTGTTAGAGCTAAAATTAGCATGTTTAAAGTGATTTTCATGCTTCCAGGGGCTCGGGAAGTGAATTAAATACTATTTGGAGGCATTTAATGTTCAATCAAAAACAGCTGATTTTTGACAAAAGAGATAACACCCCCCCATTACGTCATGCTTCAGAAATGTGGAAAATGGTCCGTTTTCAAATGTTTTATTTTTGAACGTCAGTTCACATTTGTAGGTGGATCATCAGTGTTAGAGCTAAAATTAGCATGTTTAAAGTGATTTTCATGCTTCCAGGGGCCCTAAACACAAGATTTATGGAATGGTTAAAAGTGCATGAAAATGGCCAATTTACTCACTCTGAGTTCTCAAAAAGGGTTTCTTCACCCCGGGAGTTAATTAAATACCATTTGGAGGCATTTAATGTTCGAGCAAAAACGGCTGATTTTCGACAAAAGAGATAACACCCCCCCATTACGTCATGCTTCAGAAATGTGGAAAATGGTCCGTTTTCAAATGTTTTATTTTTGAACGTCAGTTCACATTTGTAGGTGGATCATCAGTGTTAGAGCTAAAATTAGCATGTTTAAAGTGATTTTCATGCTTCCAGAGGCCCTAAACACAAGATTTATGGAATGGTTAAAAGTGCATGAAAATGGCCAATTTACTCACTCTGAGTTCTCAAAAAGGGTTTCTTCACCCCGGGAAGTTAATTGAATACCATTTGGAGGCATTTAATGTTCGAGCAAAAACGGCTGATTTTCGACAAAAGAGATAACACCCCCCATTACGTCATGCTTCAGAAATGTGGAAAATGGTCCGTTTTCAAATGTTTTATTTTTGAACGTCAGTTCACATTTGTAGGTGGATCATCAGTTTTAGAGCTAAAATTAGCATGTTTAAAGTGATTTTCATGCTTCCAGAGGCCCTAAACACAAGATTTATGGAATGGTTAAAAGTGCATGAAAATGGCCAATTTACTCACTCTGAGTTCTCAAAAAGGGTTTCTTCACCCCGGGAAGTTAATTGAATACCATTTGGAGGCATTTAATGTTCGAGCAAAAACGGCTGATTTTCGACAAAAGAGATAACACCCCCATTACGTCATGCTTCAGAAATGTGGAAAATGGTCAGTTTTCAAATGTTTTATTTTTGAACGTCAGTTCACATTTGTAGGTGGATCATCAGTGTTAGAGCTAAAATTAGCATGTTTAAAGTGATTTTCATGCTTCCAGGGGCTCGGGAAGTGAATTAAATACTATTTGGAGGCATTTAATGTTCATGCAAAAACAGCTGATTTTTGACAAAAGAGATAACACCCCCCCATTACGTCATGCTTCAGAAATGTGGAAAATAGTCCATTTTCAAATGTTTTATTTTTGAACGTCAGTTCACATTTGTAGGTGGATCATCAGTGTTAGAGCTAAAATTAGCATGTTTAAAGTGATTTTCATGCTTCCAGGGGCCCTAAACACAAGATTTATGGAATGGTTAAAAGTGCATGAAAATGGCCAATTTACTCACTCTGAGTTCTCAAAAAGGGTTTCTTCACCCCGGGAAGTTAATTAAATACCATTTGGAGGCATTTAATGTTCGAGCAAAAACTGCTGATTTTCGACAAAAGAGATAACACCCCCCCATTACGTCATGCTTCAGAAATGTGGAAAATGGTCCGTTTTCAAATGTTTTATTTTTGAACGTCAGTTCACATTTGTAGGTGGATCATCAGTGTTAGAGCTAAAATTAGCATGTTTAAAGTGATTTTCATGCTTCCAGGGGCTCGGGAAGTGAATTAAATACTATTTGGAGGCATTTAATGTTCAAGCAAAAACAGCTGATTTTTGACAAAAGAGATAACACCCCCCCATTACGTCATGCTTCAGAAATGTGGAAAATGGTCCGTTTTCAAATGTTTTATTTTTGAACGTCAGTTCACATTTGTAGGTGGATCATCAGTGTTAGAGCTAAAATTAGCATGTTTAAAGTGATTTTCATGCTTCCAGGGGCCCTAAACACAAGATTTATGGAATGGTTAAAAGTGCATGAAAATGGCCAATTTACTCACTCTGAGTTCTCAAAAAGGGTTTCTTCACCCCGGGAGTTAATTAAATACCATTTGGAGGCATTTAATGTTCGAGCAAAAACGGCTGATTTTCGACAAAAGAGATAATACCCCCCCATTACGTCATGCTTCAGAAATGTGGAAAATGGTCCATTTTCAAATGTTTTATTTTTGAACGTCAGTTCACATTTGTAGGTGGATCATCAGTGTTAGAGCTAAAATTAGCATGTTTAAAGTGATTTTCATGCTTCCAGAGGCCCTAAACACAAGATTTATGGAATGGTTAAAAGTGCATGAAAATGGCCAATTTACTCACTCTGAGTTCTCAAAAAGGGTTTCTTCACCCCGGGAAGTTAATTGAATACCATTTGGAGGCATTTAATGTTCGAGCAAAAACGGCTGATTTTCGACAAAAGAGATAACACCCCCCATTACGTCATGCTTCAGAAATGTGGAAAATGGTCCGTTTTCAAATGTTTTATTTTTGAACGTCAGTTCACATTTGTAGGTGGATCATCAGTGTTAGAGCTAAAATTAGCATGTTTAAAGTGATTTTCATGCTTCCAGAGGCCCTAAACACAAGATTTATGGAATGGTTAAAAGTGCATGAAAATGGCCAATTTACTCACTCTGAGTTCTCAAAAAGGGTTTCTTCACCCCGGGAAGTTAATTGAATACCATTTGGAGGCATTTAATGTTCGAGCAAAAACGGCTGATTTTCGACAAAAGAGATAACACCCCCCATTACGTCATGCTTCAGAAATGTGGAAAATGGTCCGTTTTCAAATGTTTTATTTTTGAACGTCAGTTCACATTTGTAGGTGGATCATCAGTGTTAGAGCTAAAATTAGCATGTTTAAAGTGATTTTCATGCTTCCAGGGGCTCGGGAAGTGAATTAAATACTATTTGGAGGCATTTAATGTTCAAGCAAAAACAGCTGATTTTTGACAAAAGAGATAACACCCCCCCATTACGTCATGCTTCAGAAATGTGGAAAATGGTCCGTTTTCAAATGTTTTATTTTTGAACGTCAGTTCACATTTGTAGGTGGATCATCAGTGTTAGAGCTAAAATTAGCATGTTTAAAGTGATTTTCATGCTTCCAGGGGCCCTAAACACAAGATTTATGGAATGGTTAAAAGTGCATGAAAATGGCCAATTTACTCACTCTGAGTTCTCAAAAAGGGTTTCTTCACCCCGGGAGTTAATTAAATACCATTTGGAGGCATTTAATGTTCGAGCAAAAACGGCTGATTTTCGACAAAAGAGATAACACCCCCCCATTACGTCATGCTTCAGAAATGTGGAAAATGGTCCGTTTTCAAATGTTTTATTTTTGAACGTCAGTTCACATTTGTAGGTGGATCATCAGTGTTAGAGCTAAAATTAGCATGTTTAAAGTGATTTTCATGCTTCCTGAGGCCCTAAACACAAGATTTATGGAATGGTTAAAAGTGCATGAAAATGGCCAATTTACTCACTCTGAGTTCTCAAAAAGGGTTTCTTCACCCCGGGAAGTTAATTGAATACCATTTGGAGGCCTTTAATGTTCGAGCAAAAACGGCTGATTTTCGACAAAAGAGATAACACCCCCCATTACGTCATGCTTCAGAAATGTGGAAAATGGTCCGTTTTCAAATGTTTTATTTTTGAACGTCAGTTCACATTTGTAGGTGGATCATCAGTGTTAGAGCTAAAATTAGCATGTTTAAAGTGATTTTCATGCTTCCAGAGGCCCTAAACACAAGATTTATGGAATGGTTAAAAGTGCATGAAAATGGCCAATTTACTCACTCTGAGTTCTCAAAAAGGGTTTCTTCACCCCGGGAAGTTAATTGAATACCATTTGGAGGCATTTAATGTTCGAGCAAAAACGGCTGATTTTCGACAAAAGAGATAACACCCCCCATTACGTCATGCTTCAGAAATGTGGAAAATGGTCCGTTTTCAAATGTTTTATTTTTGAACGTCAGTTCACATTTGTAGGTGGATCATCAGTGTTAGAGCTAAAATTAGCATGTTTAAAGTGATTTTCATGCTTCCAGGGGCTCGGGAAGTGAATTAAATACTATTTGGAGGCATTTAATGTTCAAGCAAAAACAGCTGATTTTTGACAAAAGAGATAACACCCCCCCATTACGTCATGCTTCAGAAATGTGGAAAATGGTCCGTTTTCAAATGTTTTATTTTTGAACGTCAGTTCACATTTGTAGGTGGATCATCAGTGTTAGAGCTAAAATTAGCATGTTTAAAGTGATTTTCATGCTTCCAGGGGCCCTAAACACAAGATTTATGGAATGGTTAAAAGTGCATGAAAATGGCCAATTTACTCACTCTGAGTTCTCAAAAAGGGTTTCTTCACCCCGGGAAGTTAATTAAATACCATTTGGAGGCATTTAATGTTCGAGCAAAAACTGCTGATTTTCGACAAAAGAGATAACACCCCCCCATTACGTCATGCTTCAGAAATGTGGAAAATGGTCCGTTTTCAAATGTTTTATTTTTGAACGTCAGTTCACATTTGTAGGTGGATCATCAGTGTTAGAGCTAAAATTAGCATGTTTAAAGTGATTTTCATGCTTCCAGGGGCTCGGGAAGTGAATTAAATACTATTTGGAGGCATTTAATGTTCAAGCAAAAACAGCTGGTTTTTGACAAAAGAGATAACACCCCCCATTACGTCATGCTTCAGAAATGTGGAAAATGGTCCGTTTTCAAATGTTTTATTTTTGAACGTCAGTTCACATTTGTAGGTGGATCATCAGTGTTAGAGCTAAAATTAGCATGTTTAAAGTGATTTTCATGCTTCCAGGGGCCCTAAACACAAGATTTATGGAATGGTTAAAAGTGCATGAAAATGGCCAATTTACTCACTCTGAGTTCTCAAAAAGGGTTTCTTCACCCCGGGAAGTTAATTAAATACCATTTGGAGGCATTTAATGTTCGAGCAAAAACTGCTGATTTTCGACAAAAGAGATAACACCCCCCCCATTACGTCATGCTTCAGAAATGTGGAAAATGGTCCGTTTTCAAATGTTTTATTTTTGAACGTCAGTTCACATTTGTAGGTGGATCATCAGTGTTAGAGCTAAAATTAGCATGTTTAAAGTGATTTTCATGCTTCCAGGGGCTCGGGAAGTGAATTAAATACTATTTGGAGGCATTTAATGTTCAATCAAAAACAGCTGATTTTTGACAAAAGAGATAACACCCCCCCATTACGTCATGCTTCAGAAATGTGGAAAATGGTCCGTTTTCAAATGTTTTATTTTTGAACGTCAGTTCACATTTGTAGGTGGATCATCAGTGTTAGAGCTAAAATTAGCATGTTTAAAGTGATTTTCATGCTTCCAGGGGCCCTAAACACAAGATTTATGGAATGGTTAAAAGTGCATGAAAATGGCCAATTTACTCACTCTGAGTTCTCAAAAAGGGTTTCTTCACCCCGGGAAGTTAATTAAATACCATTTGGAGGCATTTAATGTTCGAGCAAAAACTGCTGATTTTCGACAAAAGAGATAACACCCCCCCATTACGTCATGCTTCAGAAATGTGGAAAATGGTCCGTTTTCAAATGTTTTATTTTTGAACGTCAGTTCACATTTGTAGGTGGATCATCAGTGTTAGAGCTAAAATTAGCATGTTTAAAGTGATTTTCATGCTTCCAGGGGCTCGGGAAGTGAATTAAATACTATTTGGAGGCATTTAATGTTCAAGCAAAAACAGCTGATTTTTGACAAAAGAGATAACACCCCCCCATTACGTCATGCTTCAGAAATGTGGAAAATGGTCCGTTTTCAAATGTTTTATTTTTGAACGTCAGTTCACATTTGTAGGTGGATCATCAGTGTTAGAGCTAAAATTAGCATGTTTAAAGTGATTTTCATGCTTCCAGGGGCCCTAAACACAAGATTTATGGAATGGTTAAAAGTGCATGAAAATGGCCAATTTACTCACTCTGAGTTCTCAAAAAGGGTTTCTTCACCCCGGGAGTTAATTAAATACCATTTGGAGGCATTTAATGTTCGAGCAAAAACGGCTGATTTTCGACAAAAGAGATAACACCCCCCCATTACGTCATGCTTCAGAAATGTGGAAAATGGTCCGTTTTCAAATGTTTTATTTTTGAACGTCAGTTCACATTTGTAGGTGGATCATCAGTGTTAGAGCTAAAATTAGCATGTTTAAAGTGATTTTCATGCTTCCTGAGGCCCTAAACACAAGATTTATGGAATGGTTAAAAGTGCATGAAAATGGCCAATTTACTCACTCTGAGTTCTCAAAAAGGGTTTCTTCACCCCGGGAAGTTAATTGAATACCATTTGGAGGCATTTAATGTTCGAGCAAAAACGGCTGATTTTCGACAAAAGAGATAACACCCCCCATTACGTCATGCTTCAGAAATGTGGAAAATGGTCCGTTTTCAAATGTTTTATTTTTGAACGTCAGTTCACATTTGTAGGTGGATCATCAGTGTTAGAGCTAAAATTAGCATGTTTAAAGTGATTTTCATGCTTCCAGAGGCCCTAAACACAAGATTTATGGAATGGTTAAAAGTGCATGAAAATGGCCAATTTACTCACTCTGAGTTCTCAAAAAGGGTTTCTTCACCCCGGGAAGTTAATTGAATACCATTTGGAGGCATTTAATGTTCGAGCAAAAACGGCTGATTTTCGACAAAAGAGATAACACCCCCCCATTACGTCATGCTTCAGAAATGTGGAAAATGGTCCGTTTTCAAATGTTTTATTTTTGAACGTCAGTTCACATTTGTAGGTGGATCATCAGTGTTAGAGCTAAAATTAGCATGTTTAAAGTGATTTTCATGCTTCCAGGGGCCCTAAACACAAGATTTATGGAATGGTTAAAAGTGCATGAAAATGGCCAATTTACTCACTCTGAGTTCTCAAAAAGGGTTTCTTCACCCCGGGAAGTTAATTAAATACCATTTGGAGGCATTTAATGTTCGAGCAAAAACTGCTGATTTTCGACAAAAGAGATAACACCCCCCCATTACGTCATGCTTCAGAAATGTGGAAAATGGTCCGTTTTCAAATGTTTTATTTTTGAACGTCAGTTCACATTTGTAGGTGGATCATCAGTGTTAGAGCTAAAATTAGCATGTTTAAAGTGATTTTCATGCTTCCAGGGGCTCGGGAAGTGAATTAAATACTATTTGGAGGCATTTAATGTTCAAGCAAAAACAGCTGGTTTTTGACAAAAGAGATAACACCCCCCCATTACGTCATGCTTCAGAAATGTGGAAAATGGTCCGTTTTCAAATGTTTTATTTTTGAACGTCAGTTCACATTTGTAGGTGGATCATCAGTGTTAGAGCTAAAATTAGCATGTTTAAAGTGATTTTCATGCTTCCAGGGGCCCTAAACACAAGATTTATGGAATGGTTAAAAGTGCATGAAAATGGCCAATTTACTCACTCTGAGTTCTCAAAAAGGGTTTCTTCACCCCGGGAAGTTAATTAAATACCATTTGGAGGCATTTAATGTTCGAGCAAAAACTGCTGATTTTCGACAAAAGAGATAACACCCCCCCATTACGTCATGCTTCAGAAATGTGGAAAATGGTCCGTTTTCAAATGTTTTATTTTTGAACGTCAGTTCACATTTGTAGGTGGATCATCAGTGTTAGAGCTAAAATTAGCATGTTTAAAGTGATTTTCATGCTTCCAGGGGCTCGGGAAGTGAATTAAATACTATTTGGAGGCATTTAATGTTCAAGCAAAAACAGCTGGTTTTTGACAAAAGAGATAACACCCCCCATTACGTCATGCTTCAGAAATGTGGAAAATGGTCCGTTTTCAAATGTTTTATTTTTGAACGTCAGTTCACATTTGTAGGTGGATCATCAGTGTTAGAGCTAAAATTAGCATGTTTAAAGTGATTTTCATGCTTCCAGGGGCCCTAAACACAAGATTTATGGAATGGTTAAAAGTGCATGAAAATGGCCAATTTACTCACTCTGAGTTCTCAAAAAGGGTTTCTTCACCCCGGGAAGTTAATTAAATACCATTTGGAGGCATTTAATGTTCGAGCAAAAACTGCTGATTTTCGACAAAAGAGATAACACCCCCCCCATTACGTCATGCTTCAGAAATGTGGAAAATGGTCCGTTTTCAAATGTTTTATTTTTGAACGTCAGTTCACATTTGTAGGTGGATCATCAGTGTTAGAGCTAAAATTAGCATGTTTAAAGTGATTTTCATGCTTCCAGGGGCTCGGGAAGTGAATTAAATACTATTTGGAGGCATTTAATGTTCAATCAAAAACAGCTGATTTTTGACAAAAGAGATAACACCCCCCCATTACGTCATGCTTCAGAAATGTGGAAAATGGTCCGTTTTCAAATGTTTTATTTTTGAACGTCAGTTCACATTTGTAGGTGGATCATCAGTGTTAGAGCTAAAATTAGCATGTTTAAAGTGATTTTCATGCTTCCAGGGGCCCTAAACACAAGATTTATGGAATGGTTAAAAGTGCATGAAAATGGCCAATTTACTCACTCTGAGTTCTCAAAAAGGGTTTCTTCACCCCGGGAAGTTAATTAAATACCATTTGGAGGCATTTAATGTTCGAGCAAAAACTGCTGATTTTCGACAAAAGAGATAACACCCCCCCATTACGTCATGCTTCAGAAATGTGGAAAATGGTCCGTTTTCAAATGTTTTATTTTTGAACGTCAGTTCACATTTGTAGGTGGATCATCAGTGTTAGAGCTAAAATTAGCATGTTTAAAGTGATTTTCATGCTTCCAGGGGCTCGGGAAGTGAATTAAATACTATTTGGAGGCATTTAATGTTCAAGCAAAAACAGCTGATTTTTGACAAAAGAGATAACACCCCCCCATTACGTCATGCTTCAGAAATGTGGAAAATGGTCCGTTTTCAAATGTTTTATTTTTGAACGTCAGTTCACATTTGTAGGTGGATCATCAGTGTTAGAGCTAAAATTAGCATGTTTAAAGTGATTTTCATGCTTCCAGGGGCCCTAAACACAAGATTTATGGAATGGTTAAAAGTGCATGAAAATGGCCAATTTACTCACTCTGAGTTCTCAAAAAGGGTTTCTTCACCCCGGGAGTTAATTAAATACCATTTGGAGGCATTTAATGTTCGAGCAAAAACGGCTGATTTTCGACAAAAGAGATAACACCCCCCCATTACGTCATGCTTCAGAAATGTGGAAAATGGTCCGTTTTCAAATGTTTTATTTTTGAACGTCAGTTCACATTTGTAGGTGGATCATCAGTGTTAGAGCTAAAATTAGCATGTTTAAAGTGATTTTCATGCTTCCTGAGGCCCTAAACACAAGATTTATGGAATGGTTAAAAGTGCATGAAAATGGCCAATTTACTCACTCTGAGTTCTCAAAAAGGGTTTCTTCACCCCGGGAAGTTAATTGAATACCATTTGGAGGCATTTAATGTTCGAGCAAAAACGGCTGATTTTCGACAAAAGAGATAACACCCCCCATTACGTCATGCTTCAGAAATGTGGAAAATGGTCCGTTTTCAAATGTTTTATTTTTGAACGTCAGTTCACATTTGTAGGTGGATCATCAGTGTTAGAGCTAAAATTAGCATGTTTAAAGTGATTTTCATGCTTCCAGAGGCCCTAAACACAAGATTTATGGAATGGTTAAAAGTGCATGAAAATGGCCAATTTACTCACTCTGAGTTCTCAAAAAGGGTTTCTTCACCCCGGGAAGTTAATTGAATACCATTTGGAGGCATTTAATGTTCGAGCAAAAACGGCTGATTTTCGACAAAAGAGATAACACCCCCCCATTACGTCATGCTTCAGAAATGTGGAAAATGGTCCGTTTTCAAATGTTTTATTTTTGAACGTCAGTTCACATTTGTAGGTGGATCATCAGTGTTAGAGCTAAAATTAGCATGTTTAAAGTGATTTTCATGCTTCCAGGGGCCCTAAACACAAGATTTATGGAATGGTTAAAAGTGCATGAAAATGGCCAATTTACTCACTCTGAGTTCTCAAAAAGGGTTTCTTCACCCCGGGAAGTTAATTAAATACCATTTGGAGGCATTTAATGTTCGAGCAAAAACTGCTGATTTTCGACAAAAGAGATAACACCCCCCCATTACGTCATGCTTCAGAAATGTGGAAAATGGTCCGTTTTCAAATGTTTTATTTTTGAACGTCAGTTCACATTTGTAGGTGGATCATCAGTGTTAGAGCTAAAATTAGCATGTTTAAAGTGATTTTCATGCTTCCAGGGGCTCGGGAAGTGAATTAAATACTATTTGGAGGCATTTAATGTTCAAGCAAAAACAGCTGGTTTTTGACAAAAGAGATAACACCCCCCCATTACGTCATGCTTCAGAAATGTGGAAAATGGTCCGTTTTCAAATGTTTTATTTTTGAACGTCAGTTCACATTTGTAGGTGGATCATCAGTGTTAGAGCTAAAATTAGCATGTTTAAAGTGATTTTCATGCTTCCAGGGGCCCTAAACACAAGATTTATGGAATGGTTAAAAGTGCATGAAAATGGCCAATTTACTCACTCTGAGTTCTCAAAAAGGGTTTCTTCACCCCGGGAAGTTAATTAAATACCATTTGGAGGCATTTAATGTTCAATCAAAAACAGCTGATTTTTGACAAAAGAGATAACACCCCCCCATTACGTCATGCTTCAGAAATGTGGAAAATGGTCCGTTTTCAAATGTTTTATTTTTGAACGTCAGTTCACATTTGTAGGTGGATCATCAGTGTTAGAGCTAAAATTAGCATGTTTAAAGTGATTTTCATGCTTCCAGGGGCTCGGGAAGTGAATTAAATACTATTTGGAGGCATTTAATGTTCAAGCAAAAACAGCTGATTTTTGACAAAAGAGATAACACCCCCCCATTACGTCATGCTTCAGAAATGTGGAAAATGGTCCGTTTTCAAATGTTTTATTTTTGAACGTCAGTTCACATTTGTAGGTGGATCATCAGTGTTAGAGCTAAAATTAGCATGTTTAAAGTGATTTTCATGCTTCCAGGGGCTCGGGAAGTGAATTAAATACTATTTGGAGGCATTTAATGTTCAAGCAAAAACAGCTGATTTTTGACAAAAGAGATAACACCCCCCCATTACGTCATGCTTCAGAAATGTGGAAAATGGTCCGTTTTCAAATGTTTTATTTTTGAACGTCAGTTCACATTTGTAGGTGGATCATCAGTGTTAGAGCTAAAATTAGCATGTTTAAAGTGATTTTCATGCTTCCAGGGGCCCTAAACACAAGATTTATGGAATGGTTAAAAGTGCATGAAAATGGCCAATTTACTCACTCTGAGTTCTCAAAAAGGGTTTCTTCACCCCGGGAGTTAATTAAATACCATTTGGAGGCATTTAATGTTCGAGCAAAAACGGCTGATTTTCGACAAAAGAGATAACACCCCCCCATTACGTCATGCTTCAGAAATGTGGAAAATGGTCCGTTTTCAAATGTTTTATTTTTGAACGTCAGTTCACATTTGTAGGTGGATCATCAGTGTTAGAGCTAAAATTAGCATGTTTAAAGTGATTTTCATGCTTCCTGAGGCCCTAAACACAAGATTTATGGAATGGTTAAAAGTGCATGAAAATGGCCAATTTACTCACTCTGAGTTCTCAAAAAGGGTTTCTTCACCCCGGGAAGTTAATTGAATACCATTTGGAGGCATTTAATGTTCGAGCAAAAACGGCTGATTTTCGACAAAAGAGATAACACCCCCCATTACGTCATGCTTCAGAAATGTGGAAAATGGTCCGTTTTCAAATGTTTTATTTTTGAACGTCAGTTCACATTTGTAGGTGGATCATCAGTGTTAGAGCTAAAATTAGCATGTTTAAAGTGATTTTCATGCTTCCAGAGGCCCTAAACACAAGATTTATGGAATGGTTAAAAGTGCATGAAAATGGCCAATTTACTCACTCTGAGTTCTCAAAAAGGGTTTCTTCACCCCGGGAAGTTAATTGAATACCATTTGGAGGCATTTAATGTTCGAGCAAAAACGGCTGATTTTCGACAAAAGAGATAACACCCCCCCATTACGTCATGCTTCAGAAATGTGGAAAATGGTCCGTTTTCAAATGTTTTATTTTTGAACGTCAGTTCACATTTGTAGGTGGATCATCAGTGTTAGAGCTAAAATTAGCATGTTTAAAGTGATTTTCATGCTTCCAGGGGCCCTAAACACAAGATTTATGGAATGGTTAAAAGTGCATGAAAATGGCCAATTTACTCACTCTGAGTTCTCAAAAAGGGTTTCTTCACCCCGGGAAGTTAATTAAATACCATTTGGAGGCATTTAATGTTCGAGCAAAAACTGCTGATTTTCGACAAAAGAGATAACACCCCCCCATTACGTCATGCTTCAGAAATGTGGAAAATGGTCCGTTTTCAAATGTTTTATTTTTGAACGTCAGTTCACATTTGTAGGTGGATCATCAGTGTTAGAGCTAAAATTAGCATGTTTAAAGTGATTTTCATGCTTCCAGGGGCTCGGGAAGTGAATTAAATACTATTTGGAGGCATTTAATGTTCAAGCAAAAACAGCTGGTTTTTGACAAAAGAGATAACACCCCCCCATTACGTCATGCTTCAGAAATGTGGAAAATGGTCCGTTTTCAAATGTTTTATTTTTGAACGTCAGTTCACATTTGTAGGTGGATCATCAGTGTTAGAGCTAAAATTAGCATGTTTAAAGTGATTTTCATGCTTCCAGGGGCCCTAAACACAAGATTTATGGAATGGTTAAAAGTGCATGAAAATGGCCAATTTACTCACTCTGAGTTCTCAAAAAGGGTTTCTTCACCCCGGGAAGTTAATTAAATACCATTTGGAGGCATTTAATGTTCAATCAAAAACAGCTGATTTTTGACAAAAGAGATAACACCCCCCCATTACGTCATGCTTCAGAAATGTGGAAAATGGTCCGTTTTCAAATGTTTTATTTTTGAACGTCAGTTCACATTTGTAGGTGGATCATCAGTGTTAGAGCTAAAATTAGCATGTTTAAAGTGATTTTCATGCTTCCAGGGGCTCGGGAAGTGAATTAAATACTATTTGGAGGCATTTAATGTTCAAGCAAAAACAGCTGATTTTTGACAAAAGAGATAACACCCCCCCATTACGTCATGCTTCAGAAATGTGGAAAATGGTCCGTTTTCAAATGTTTTATTTTTGAACGTCAGTTCACATTTGTAGGTGGATCATCAGTGTTAGAGCTAAAATTAGCATGTTTAAAGTGATTTTCATGCTTCCAGGGGCTCGGGAAGTGAATTAAATACTATTTGGAGGCATTTAATGTTCAAGCAAAAACAGCTGATTTTCGACAAAAGAGATAACACCCCCCCATTACGTCATGCTTCAGAAATGTCGAAAATGGTCCGTTTTAAAATGTTTTATTTTTGAATGTCAGTTCACATTTGTAGGTGGATCATCAGTGTTGGAGCTAAAATTAGCATGTTTAAAGTGATTTTCATGCTTCCAGGGGCCCTAAACACAAGATTTATGGAATGGTTAAAAGTGCATGAAAATGGCCAATTTACTCACTCTGAGTTCTCAAAAAGGGTTTCTTCACCCCGGGAGTTAATTAAATACCATTTGGAGGCATTTAATGTTCGAGCAAAAACGGCTGATTTTCGACAAAAGAGATAACACCCCCCCATTACGTCATGCTTCAGAAATGTGGAAAATGGTCCGTTTTCAAATGTTTTATTTTTGAACGTCAGTTCACATTTGTAGGTGGATCATCAGTGTTAGAGCTAAAATTAGCATGTTTAAAGTGATTTTCATGCTTCCAGAGGCCCTAAACACAAGATTTATGGAATGGTTAAAAGTGCATGAAAATGGCCAATTTACTCACTCTGAGTTCTCAAAAAGGGTTTCTTCACCCCGGGAAGTTAATTGAATACCATTTGGAGGCATTTAATGTTCGAGCAAAAACGGCTGATTTTCGACAAAAGAGATAACACCCCCCATTACGTCATGCTTCAGAAATCTGGAAAATGGTCCGTTTTCAAATGTTTTATTTTTGAACGTCAGTTCACATTTGTAGGTGGATCATCAGTGTTAGAGCTAAAATTAGCATGTTTAAAGTGATTTTCATGCTTCCAGGGGCTCGGGAAGTGAATTAAATACTATTTGGAGGCATTTAATGTTCAAGCAAAAACAGCTGATTTTTGACAAAAGAGATAACACCCCCCATTACGTCATGCTTCAGAAATGTGGAAAATGGTCCGTTTTCAAATGTTTTATTTTTGAACGTCAGTTCACATTTGTAGGTGGATCATCAGTGTTAGAGCTAAAATTAGCATGTTTAAAGTGATTTTCATGCTTCCAGGGGCCCTAAACACAAGATTTATGGAATGGTTAAAAGTGCATGAAAATGGCCAATTTACTCACTCTGAGTTCTCAAAAAGGGTTTCTTCACCCCGGGAAGTTAATTAAATACCATTTGGAGGCATTTAATGTTCGAGCAAAAACTGCTGATTTTCGACAAAAGAGATAACACCCCCCCATTACGTCATGCTTCAGAAATGTGGAAAATGGTCCGTTTTCAAATGTTTTATTTTTGAACGTCAGTTCACATTTGTAGGTGGATCATCAGTGTTAGAGCTAAAATTAGCATGTTTAAAGTGATTTTCATGCTTCCAGGGGCTCGGGAAGTGAATTAAATACTATTTGGAGGCATTTAATGTTCAAGCAAAAACAGCTGGTTTTTGACAAAAGAGATAACACCCCCCCATTACGTCATGCTTCAGAAATGTGGAAAATGGTCCGTTTTCAAATGTTTTATTTTTGAACGTCAGTTCACATTTGTAGGTGGATCATCAGTGTTAGAGCTAAAATTACCATGTTTAAAGTGATTTTCATGCTTCCAGGGGCCCTAAACACAAGATTTATGGAATGGTTAAAAGTGCATGAAAATGGCCAATTTACTCACTCTGAGTTCTCAAAAAGGGTTTCTTCACCCCGGGAAGTTAATTAAATACCATTTGGAGGCATTTAATGTTCGAGCAAAAACGGCTGATTTTCGACAAAAGAGATAACACCCCCCCATTACGTCATGCTTCAGAAATGTGGAAAATGGTCCGTTTTCAAATGTTTTTTTTTTGAACATCAGTTCACATTTGTAGGTTGATCATCAGTGTTAGAGCTAAAATTAGCATGTTTAAAGTGATTTTCATGCTTCCAGGGGCTCGGGAAGTGAATTAAATACTATTTGGAGGCATTTAATGTTCAATCAAAAACAGCTGATTTTTGACAAAAGAGATAACACCCCCCCATTACGTCATGCTTCAGAAATGTGGAAAATGGTCCGTTTTCAAATGTTTTATTTTTTAACGTCAGTTCACATTTGTAGGTGGATCATCAGTGTTAGAGCTAAAATTAGCATGTTTAAAGTGATTTTCATGCTTCCAGGGGCTCGGGAAGTGAATTAAATACTATTTGGAGGCATTTAATGTTCATGCAAAAACAGCTGATTTTTGACAAAAGAGATAACACCCCCCCATTATGTCATGCTTCAGAAATGTGGAAAATGGTCCATTTTCAAATGTTTTATTTTTGAACGTCAGTTCACTTTTGTAGGTGGATCATCAGTGTAAGAGCTAAAATTAGCATGTTTAAAGTGATTTTCATGCTTCCAGGGGCTCGGGAAGTGAATTAAATACTATTTGGAGGCATTTAATGTTCAAGCAAAAACAGCTGATTTTTGACAAAAGAGATAACACCCCCCCATTACGTCATGCTTCAGAAATGTGGAAAATGGTCCGTTTTCAAATGTTTTATTTTTGAACGTCAGTTCACATTTGTAGGTGGATCATCAGTGTTAGAGCTAAAATTAGCATGTTTAAAGTGATTTTCATGCTTCCAGGGGCCCTAAACACAAGATTTATGGAATGGTTAAAAGTGCATGAAAATGGCCAATTTACTCACTCTGAGTTCTCAAAAAGGGTTTCTTCACCCCGGGAAGTTAATTAAATACCATTTGGAGGCATTTAATGTTCGAGCAAAAACTGCTGATTTTCGACAAAAGAGATAACACCCCCCATTACGTCATGCTTCAGAAATGTGGAAAATGGTCCGTTTTCAAATGTTTTATTTTTGAACGTCAGTTCACATTTGTAGGTGGATCATCAGTGTTAGAGCTAAAATTAGCATGTTTAAAGTGATTTTCATGCTTCCAGAGGCCCTAAACACAAGATTTATGGAATGGTTAAAAGTGCATGAAAATGGCCAATTTACTCACTCTGAGTTCTCAAAAAGGGTTTCTTCACCCCGGGAAGTTAATTGAATACCATTTGGAGGCATTTAATGTTCGAGCAAAAACGGCTGATTTTCGACAAAAGAGATAACACCCCCCATTACGTCATGCTTCAGAAATGTGGAAAATGGTCCGTTTTCAAATGTTTTATTTTTGAACGTCAGTTCACATTTGTAGGTGGATCATCAGTGTTAGAGCTAAAATTAGCATGTTTAAAGTGATTTTCATGCTTCCAGGGGCTCGGGAAGTGAATTAAATACTATTTGGAGGCATTTAATGTTCAAGCAAAAACAGCTGATTTTTGACAAAAGAGATAACACCCCCCATTACGTCATGCTTCAGAAATGTGGAAAATGGTCCGTTTTCAAATGTTTTATTTTTGAACGTCAGTTCACATTTGTAGGTGGATCATCAGTGTTAGAGCTAAAATTAGCATGTTTAAAGTGATTTTCATGCTTCCAGGGGCCCTAAACACAAGATTTATGGAATGGTTAAAAGTGCATGAAAATGGCCAATTTACTCACTCTGAGTTCTCAAAAAGGGTTTCTTCACCCCCGGGAAGTTAATTAAATACCATTTGGAGGCATTTAATGTTCGAGCAAAAACGGCTGATTTTCGACAAAAGAGATAACACCCCCCCATTACGTCATGCTTCAGAAATGTCGAAAATGGTCCGTTTTAAAATGTTTTATTTTTGAATGTCAGTTCACATTTGTAGGTGGATCATCAGTGTTGGAGCTAAAATTAGCATGTTTAAAGTGATTTTCATGCTTCCAGGGGCCCTAAACACAAGATTTATGGAATGGTTAAAAGTGCATGAAAATGGCCAATTTACTCACTCTGAGTTCTCAAAAAGGGTTTCTTCACCCCGGGAGTTAATTAAATACCATTTGGAGGCATTTAATGTTCGAGCAAAAATGGCTGATTTTCGACAAAAGAGATAACACCCCCCCATTACGTCATGCTTCAGAAATGTGGAAAATGGTCCGTTTTCAAATGTTTTATTTTTGAACGTCAGTTCACATTTGTAGGTGGATCATCAGTGTTAGAGCTAAAATTAGCATGTTTAAAGTGATTTTCATGCTTCCAGAGGCCCTAAACACAAGATTTATGGAATGGTTAAAAGTGCATGAAAATGGCCAATTTACTCACTCTGAGTTCTCAAAAAGGGTTTCTTCACCCCGGGAAGTTAATTGAATACCATTTGGAGGCATTTAATGTTCGAGCAAAAACGGCTGATTTTCGACAAAAGAGATAACACCCCCCATTACGTCATGCTTCAGAAATCTGGAAAATGGTCCGTTTTCAAATGTTTTATTTTTGAACGTCAGTTCACATTTGTAGGTGGATCATCAGTGTTAGAGCTAAAATTAGCATGTTTAAAGTGATTTTCATGCTTCCAGGGGCTCGGGAAGTGAATTAAATACTATTTGGAGGCATTTAATGTTCAAGCAAAAACAGCTGATTTTTGACAAAAGAGATAACACCCCCCATTACGTCATGCTTCAGAAATGTGGAAAATGGTCCGTTTTCAAATGTTTTATTTTTGAACGTCAGTTCACATTTGTAGGTGGATCATCAGTGTTAGAGCTAAAATTAGCATGTTTAAAGTGATTTTCATGCTTCCAGGGGCCCTAAACACAAGATTTATGGAATGGTTAAAAGTGCATGAAAATGGCCAATTTACTCACTCTGAGTTCTCAAAAAGGGTTTCTTCACCCCGGGAAGTTAATTAAATACCATTTGGAGGCATTTAATGTTCGAGCAAAAACTGCTGATTTTCGACAAAAGAGATAACACCCCCCCATTACGTCATGCTTCAGAAATGTGGAAAATGGTCCGTTTTCAAATGTTTTATTTTTGAACGTCAGTTCACATTTGTAGGTGGATCATCAGTGTTAGAGCTAAAATTAGCATGTTTAAAGTGATTTTCATGCTTCCAGGGGCTCGGGAAGTGAATTAAATACTATTTGGAGGCATTTAATGTTCAAGCAAAAACAGCTGGTTTTTGACAAAAGAGATAACACCCCCCCATTACGTCATGCTTCAGAAATGTGGAAAATGGTCCGTTTTCAAATGTTTTATTTTTGAACGTCAGTTCACATTTGTAGGTGGATCATCAGTGTTAGAGCTAAAATTACCATGTTTAAAGTGATTTTCATGCTTCCAGGGGCCCTAAACACAAGATTTATGGAATGGTTAAAAGTGCATGAAAATGGCCAATTTACTCACTCTGAGTTCTCAAAAAGGGTTTCTTCACCCCGGGAAGTTAATTAAATACCATTTGGAGGCATTTAATGTTCGAGCAAAAACGGCTGATTTTCGACAAAAGAGATAACACCCCCCCATTACGTCATGCTTCAGAAATGTGGAAAATGGTCCGTTTTCAAATGTTTTTTTTTTGAACATCAGTTCACATTTGTAGGTTGATCATCAGTGTTAGAGCTAAAATTAGCATGTTTAAAGTGATTTTCATGCTTCCAGGGGCTCGGGAAGTGAATTAAATACTATTTGGAGGCATTTAATGTTCAATCAAAAACAGCTGATTTTTGACAAAAGAGATAACACCCCCCCATTACGTCATGCTTCAGAAATGTGGAAAATGGTCCGTTTTCAAATGTTTAATTTTTTAACGTCAGTTCACATTTGTAGGTGGATCATCAGTGTTAGAGCTAAAATTAGCATGTTTAAAGTGATTTTCATGCTTCCAGGGGCTCGGGAAGTGAATTAAATACTATTTGGAGGCATTTAATGTTCATGCAAAAACAGCTGATTTTTGACAAAAGAGATAACACCCCCCCATTATGTCATGCTTCAGAAATGTGGAAAATGGTCCATTTTCAAATGTTTTATTTTTGAACGTCAGTTCACTTTTGTAGGTGGATCATCAGTGTAAGAGCTAAAATTAGCATGTTTAAACTGATTTTCATGCTTCCAGGGGCTCGGGAAGTGAATTAAATACTATTTGGAGGCATTTAATGTTCAAGCAAAAACAGCTGATTTTTGACAAAAGAGATAACACCCCCCCATTACGTCATGCTTCAGAAATGTGGAAAATGGTCCGTTTTCAAATGTTTTATTTTTGAACGTCAGTTCACATTTGTAGGTGGATCATCAGTGTTAGAGCTAAAATTAGCATGTTTAAAGTGATTTTCATGCTTCCAGAGGCCCTAAACACAAGATTTATGGAATGGTTAAAAGTGCATGAAAATGGCCAATTTACTCACTCTGAGTTCTCAAAAAGGGTTTCTTCACCCCGGGAAGTTAATTGAATACCATTTGGAGGCATTTAATGTTCGAGCAAAAACGGCTGATTTTCGACAAAAGAGATAACACCCCCCATTACGTCATGCTTCAGAAATGTGGAAAATGGTCCGTTTTCAAATGTTTTATTTTTGAACGTCAGTTCACATTTGTAGGTGGATCATCAGTGTTAGAGCTAAAATTAGCATGTTTAAAGTGATTTTCATGCTTCCAGGGGCTCGGGAAGTGAATTAAATACTATTTGGAGGCATTTAATGTTCAAGCAAAAACAGCTGATTTTTGACAAAAGAGATAACACCCCCCATTACGTCATGCTTCAGAAATGTGGAAAATGGTCCGTTTTCAAATGTTTTATTTTTGAACGTCAGTTCACATTTGTAGGTGGATCATCAGTGTTAGAGCTAAAATTAGCATGTTTAAAGTGATTTTCATGCTTCCAGGGGCCCTAAACACAAGATTTATGGAATGGTTAAAAGTGCATGAAAATGGCCAATTTACTCACTCTGAGTTCTCAAAAAGGGTTTCTTCACCCCGGGAAGTTAATTAAATACCATTTGGAGGCATTTAATGTTCGAGCAAAAACTGCTGATTTTCGACAAAAGAGATAACACCCCCCCATTACGTCATGCTTCAGAAATGTGGAAAATGGTCCGTTTTCAAATGTTTTATTTTTGAACGTCAGTTCACATTTGTAGGTGGATCATCAGTGTTAGAGCTAAAATTAGCATGTTTAAAGTGATTTTCATGCTTCCAGGGGCTCGGGAAGTGAATTAAATACTATTTGGAGGCATTTAATGTTCAATCAAAAACAGCTGATTTTTGACAAAAGAGATAACACCCCCCCATTACGTCATGCTTCAGAAATGTGGAAAATGGTCCGTTTTCAAATGTTTTATTTTTTAACGTCAGTTCACATTTGTAGGTGGATCATCAGTGTTAGAGCTAAAATTAGCATGTTTAAAGTGATTTTCATGCTTCCAGGGGCTCGGGAAGTGAATTAAATACTATTTGGAGGCATTTAATGTTCATGCAAAAACAGCTGATTTTTGACAAAAGAGATAACACCCCCCCATTATGTCATGCTTCAGAAATGTGGAAAATGGTCCATTTTCAAATGTTTTATTTTTGAACGTCAGTTCACTTTTGTAGGTGGATCATCAGTGTAAGAGCTAAAATTAGCATGTTTAAAGTGATTTTCATGCTTCCAGGGGCTCGGGAAGTGAATTAAATACTATTTGGAGGCATTTAATGTTCAAGCAAAAACAGCTGATTTTTGACAAAAGAGATAACACCCCCCCATTACGTCATGCTTCAGAAATGTGGAAAATGGTCCGTTTTCAAATGTTTTATTTTTGAACGTCAGTTCACATTTGTAGGTGGATCATCAGTGTTAGAGCTAAAATTAGCATGTTTAAAGTGATTTTCATGCTTCCAGGGGCCCTAAACACAAGATTTATGGAATGGTTAAAAGTGCATGAAAATGGCCAATTTACTCACTCTGAGTTCTCAAAAAGGGTTTCTTCACCCCGGGAAGTTAATTAAATACCATTTGGAGGCATTTAATGTTCGAGCAAAAACTGCTGATTTTCGACAAAAGAGATAACACCCCCCATTACGTCATGCTTCAGAAATGTGGAAAATGGTCCGTTTTCAAATGTTTTATTTTTGAACGTCAGTTCACATTTGTAGGTGGATCATCAGTGTTAGAGCTAAAATTAGCATGTTTAAAGTGATTTTCATGCTTCCAGAGGCCCTAAACACAAGATTTATGGAATGGTTAAAAGTGCATGAAAATGGCCAATTTACTCACTCTGAGTTCTCAAAAAGGGTTTCTTCACCCCGGGAAGTTAATTGAATACCATTTGGAGGCATTTAATGTTCGAGCAAAAACGGCTGAATTTCGACAAAAGAGATAACACCCCCCATTACGTCATGCTTCAGAAATGTGGAAAATGGTCCGTTTTCAAATGTTTTATTTTTGAACATCAGTTCACATTTGTAGGTTGATCATCAGTGTTAGAGCTAAAATTAGCATGTTTAAAGTGATTTTCATGCTTCCAGGGGCTCGGGAAGTGAATTAAATACTATTTGGAGGCATTTAATGTTCAATCAAAAACAGCTGATTTTTGACAAAAGAGATAACACCCCCCCATTACGTCATGCTTCAGAAATGTGGAAAATGGTCCGTTTTCAAATGTTTAATTTTTTAACGTCAGTTCACATTTGTAGGTTGATCATCAGTGTTAGAGCTAAAATTAGCATGTTTAAAGTGATTTTCATGCTTCCAGGGGCTCGGGAAGTGAATTAAATACTATTTGGAGGCATTTAATGTTCAATCAAAAACAGCTGATTTTTGACAAAAGAGATAACACCCCCCCATTACGTCATGCTTCAGAAATGTGGAAAATGGTCCGTTTTCAAATGTTTAATTTTTTAACGTCAGTTCACATTTGTAGGTGGATCATCAGTGTTAGAGCTAAAATTAGCATGTTTAAAGTGATTTTCATGCTTCCAGGGGCTCGGGAAGTGAATTAAATACTATTTGGAGGCATTTAATGTTCATGCAAAAACAGCTGATTTTTGACAAAAGAGATAACACCCCCCCATTATGTCATGCTTCAGAAATGTGGAAAATGGTCCATTTTCAAATGTTTTATTTTTGAACGTCAGTTCACTTTTGTAGGTGGATCATCAGTGTAAGAGCTAAAATTAGCATGTTTAAACTGATTTTCATGCTTCCAGGGGCTCGGGAAGTGAATTAAATACTATTTGGAGGCATTTAATGTTCAAGCAAAAACAGCTGATTTTTGACAAAAGAGATAACACCCCCCCATTACGTCATGCTTCAGAAATGTGGAAAATGGTCCGTTTTCAAATGTTTTATTTTTGAACGTCAGTTCACATTTGTAGGTGGATCATCAGTGTTAGAGCTAAAATTAGCATGTTTAAAGTGATTTTCATGCTTCCAGAGGCCCTAAACACAAGATTTATGGAATGGTTAAAAGTGCATGAAAATGGCCAATTTACTCACTCTGAGTTCTCAAAAAGGGTTTCTTCACCCCGGGAAGTTAATTGAATACCATTTGGAGGCATTTAATGTTCGAGCAAAAACGGCTGATTTTCGACAAAAGAGATAACACCCCCCATTACGTCATGCTTCAGAAATGTGGAAAATGGTCCGTTTTCAAATGTTTTATTTTTGAACGTCAGTTCACATTTGTAGGTGGATCATCAGTGTTAGAGCTAAAATTAGCATGTTTAAAGTGATTTTCATGCTTCCAGGGGCTCGGGAAGTGAATTAAATACTATTTGGAGGCATTTAATGTTCAAGCAAAAACAGCTGATTTTTGACAAAAGAGATAACACCCCCCATTACGTCATGCTTCAGAAATGTGGAAAATGGTCCGTTTTCAAATGTTTTATTTTTGAACGTCAGTTCACATTTGTAGGTGGATCATCAGTGTTAGAGCTAAAATTAGCATGTTTAAAGTGATTTTCATGCTTCCAGGGGCCCTAAACACAAGATTTATGGAATGGTTAAAAGTGCATGAAAATGGCCAATTTACTCACTCTGAGTTCTCAAAAAGGGTTTCTTCACCCCGGGAAGTTAATTAAATACCATTTGGAGGCATTTAATGTTCGAGCAAAAACTGCTGATTTTCGACAAAAGAGATAACACCCCCCCATTACGTCATGCTTCAGAAATGTGGAAAATGGTCCGTTTTCAAATGTTTTATTTTTGAACGTCAGTTCACATTTGTAGGTGGATCATCAGTGTTAGAGCTAAAATTAGCATGTTTAAAGTGATTTTCATGCTTCCAGGGGCTCGGGAAGTGAATTAAATACTATTTGGAGGCATTTAATGTTCAATCAAAAACAGCTGATTTTTGACAAAAGAGATAACACCCCCCCATTACGTCATGCTTCAGAAATGTGGAAAATGGTCCGTTTTCAAATGTTTTATTTTTTAACGTCAGTTCACATTTGTAGGTGGATCATCAGTGTTAGAGCTAAAATTAGCATGTTTAAAGTGATTTTCATGCTTCCAGGGGCTCGGGAAGTGAATTAAATACTATTTGGAGGCATTTAATGTTCATGCAAAAACAGCTGATTTTTGACAAAAGAGATAACACCCCCCCATTATGTCATGCTTCAGAAATGTGGAAAATGGTCCATTTTCAAATGTTTTATTTTTGAACGTCAGTTCACTTTTGTAGGTGGATCATCAGTGTAAGAGCTAAAATTAGCATGTTTAAAGTGATTTTCATGCTTCCAGGGGCTCGGGAAGTGAATTAAATACTATTTGGAGGCATTTAATGTTCAAGCAAAAACAGCTGATTTTTGACAAAAGAGATAACACCCCCCCATTACGTCATGCTTCAGAAATGTGGAAAATGGTCCGTTTTCAAATGTTTTATTTTTGAACGTCAGTTCACATTTGTAGGTGGATCATCAGTGTTAGAGCTAAAATTAGCATGTTTAAAGTGATTTTCATGCTTCCAGGGGCCCTAAACACAAGATTTATGGAATGGTTAAAAGTGCATGAAAATGGCCAATTTACTCACTCTGAGTTCTCAAAAAGGGTTTCTTCACCCCGGGAAGTTAATTAAATACCATTTGGAGGCATTTAATGTTCGAGCAAAAACTGCTGATTTTCGACAAAAGAGATAACACCCCCCATTACGTCATGCTTCAGAAATGTGGAAAATGGTCCGTTTTCAAATGTTTTATTTTTGAACGTCAGTTCACATTTGTAGGTGGATCATCAGTGTTAGAGCTAAAATTAGCATGTTTAAAGTGATTTTCATGCTTCCAGAGGCCCTAAACACAAGATTTATGGAATGGTTAAAAGTGCATGAAAATGGCCAATTTACTCACTCTGAGTTCTCAAAAAGGGTTTCTTCACCCCGGGAAGTTAATTGAATACCATTTGGAGGCATTTAATGTTCGAGCAAAAACGGCTGAATTTCGACAAAAGAGATAACACCCCCCATTACGTCATGCTTCAGAAATGTGGAAAATGGTCCGTTTTCAAATGTTTTATTTTTGAACGTCAGTTCACATTTGTAGGTGGATCATCAGTGTTAGAGCTAAAATTAGCATGTTTAAAGTGATTTTCATGCTTCCAGGGGCTCGGGAAGTGAATTTAATACTATTTGGAGGCATTTAATGTTCAAGCAAAAACAGCTGATTTTTGACAAAAGAGATAACACCCCCCATTACGTCATGCTTCAGAAATGTGGAAAATGGTCCGTTTTCAAATGTTTTATTTTTGAACGTCAGTTCACATTTGTAGGTGGATCATCAGTGTTAGAGCTAAAATTAGCATGTTTAAAGTGATTTTCATGCTTCCAGGGGCCCTAAACACAAGATTTATGGAATGGTTAAAAGTGCATGAAAATGGCCAATTTACTCACTCTGAGTTCTCAAAAAGGGTTTCTTCACCCCGGGAAGTTAATTAAATACCATTTGGAGGCATTTAATGTTCGAGCAAAAACTGCTGATTTTCGACAAAAGAGATAACACCCCCCCATTACGTCATGCTTCAGAAATGTGGAAAATGGTCCGTTTTCAAATGTTTTATTTTTGAACGTCAGTTCACATTTGTAGGTGGATCATCAGTGTTAGAGCTAAAATTAGCATGTTTAAAGTGATTTTCATGCTTCCAGGGGCTCGGGAAGTGAATTAAATACTATTTGGAGGCATTTAATGTTCAAGCAAAAACAGCTGGTTTTTGACAAAAGAGATAACACCCCCCCATTACGTCATGCTTCAGAAATGTGGAAAATGGTCCGTTTTCAAATGTTTTATTTTTGAACGTCAGTTCACATTTGTAGGTGGATCATCAGTGTTAGAGCTAAAATTACCATGTTTAAAGTGATTTTTATGCTTCCAGGGGCCCTAAACACAAGATTTATGGAATGGTTAAAAGTGCATGAAAATGGCCAATTTACTCACTCTGAGTTCTCAAAAAGGGTTTCTTCACCCCGGGAAGTTAATTAAATACTATTTGGAGGCATTTAATGTTCAATCAAAAACAGCTGATTTTTGACAAAAGAGATAACACCCCCCCATTACGTCATGCTTCAGAAATGTGGAAAATGGTCCGTTTTCAAATGTTTTATTTTTTAACGTCAGTTCACATTTGTAGGTGGATCATCAGTGTTAGAGCTAAAATTAGCATGTTTAAAGTGATTTTCATGCTTCCAGGGGCTCGGGAAGTGAATTAAATACTATTTGGAGGCATTTAATGTTCATGCAAAAACAGCTGATTTTTGACAAAAGAGATAACACCCCCCCATTACGTCATGCTTCAGAAATGTGGAAAATGGTCCGTTTTCAAATGTTTTATTTTTGAACGTCAGTTCACTTTTGTAGGTGGATCATCAGTGTTAGAGCTAAAATTAGCATGTTTAAAGTGATTTTCATGCTTCCAGGGGCTCGGGAAGTGAATTAAATACTATTTGGAGGCATTTAATGTTCAAGCAAAAACAGCTGATTTTTGACAAAAGAGATAACACCCCCCCATTACGTCATGCTTCAGAAATGTGGAAAATGGTCCGTTTTCAAATGTTTTATTTTTGAACGTCAGTTCACATTTGTAGGTGGATCATCAGTGTTAGAGCTAAAATTAGCATGTTTAAAGTGATTTTCATGCTTCCAGGGGCCCTAAACACAAGATTTATGGAATGGTTAAAAGTGCATGAAAATGGCCAATTTACTCACTCTGAGTTCTCAAAAAGGGTTTCTTCACCCCGGGAAGTTAATTAAATACCATTTGGAGGCATTTAATGTTCGAGCAAAAACTGCTGATTTTCGACAAAAGAGATAACACCCCCCCCATTACGTCATGCTTCAGAAATGTGGAAAATGGTCCGTTTTCAAATGTTTTATTTTTGAACGTCAGTTCACATTTGTAGGTGGATCATCAGTGTTAGAGCTAAAATTAGCATGTTTAAAGTGATTTTCATGCTTCCAGGGGCTCGGGAAGGGAATTAAATACTATTTGGAGGCATTTAATGTTCAAGCAAAAACAGCTGATTTTTGACAAGAGAGATAACACCCCCCCATTACGTCATGCTTCAGAAATGTGGAAAATGGTCCGTTTTCAAATGTTTTATTTTTGAACGTCAGTTCACATTTGTAGGTGGATCATCAGTGTTAGAGCTAAAATTAGCATGTTTAAAGTGATTTTCATGCTTCCGGGGGCTCGGGAAGTGAATTAAATACTATTTGGAGGCATTTAATGTTCAAGCAAAAACAGCTGATTTTTGACAAAAGAGATAACACCCCCCATTACGTCATGCTTCAGAAATGCGGAAAATGGTCCATTTTCAAATGTTTTATTTTTGAACATCAGTTCACATTTGTAGGTGGATCATCAGTGTTAGAGCTAAAATTAGCATGTTTAAAGTGATTTTCATGCTTCCAGGGGCCCTAAACACAAGATTTATGGAATGGTTAAAAGTGCATGAAAATGGCCAATTTACTCACTCTGAGTTCTCAAAAAGGGTTTCTTCACCCCGGGAAGTTAATTAAATACCATTTGGAGGCATTTAATGTTCGAGCAAAAACGGCTGATTTTCGACAAAAGAGATAACACCCCCCCATTACGTCATGCTTCAGAAATGTGGAAAATGGTCCGTTTTCAAATGTTTTATTTTTGAACATCAGTTCACATTTGTAGGTGGATCATCAGTGTTAGAGCTAAAATTAGCATGTTTAAAGTGATTTTCATGCTTCCAGGGGCTCGGGAAGTGAATTAAATACTATTTGGAGGCATTTAATGTTCAAGCAAAAACAGCTGATTTTTGACAAAAGAGATAACACCCCCCCATTATGTCATGCTTCAGAAATGTGGAAAATGGTCCGTTTTCAAATGTTTTATTTTTGAACGTCAGTTCACATTTGTAGGTGGATCATCAGTGTTAGAGCTAAAATTAGCATGTTTAAAGTGATTTTCATGCTTCCAGGGGCCCTAAACACAAGATTTATGGAATGGTTAAAAGTGCATGAAAATGGCCAATTTACTCACTCTGAGTTCTCAAAAAGAGTTTCTTCACCCCGGGAAGTTAAATAAATACCATTTGGAGGCATTTTAAGTTCGAGCAAAAACTGCTGATTTTCGACAAAAGAGATAACACCCCCCCATTACGTCATGCTTCAGAAATGTGGAAAATGGTCCGTTTTCAAATGTTTTATTTTTGAACGTCAGTTCACATTTGTAGGTGGATCATCAGTGTTAGAGCTAAAATTAGCATGTTTAAAGTCATTTTCATGCTTCCAGGGGCTCGGGAAGTGAATTAAATACTATTTGGAGGCATTTAATGTTCAAGCAAAAACAGCTGATTTTTGACAAAAGAGATAACACCCCCCCATTACGTCATGCTTCAGAAATGTGGAAAATGGTCCGTTTTCAAATGTTTTATTTTTGAACGTCAGTTCACATTTGTAGGTGGATCATCAGTGTTAGAGCTAAAATTAGCATGTTTAAAGTGATTTTCATGCTTCCAGGGGCCCTAAACACAAGATTTATGGAATGGTTAAAAGTGCATGAAAATGGCCAATTTACTCACTCTGAGTTCTCAAAAAGGGTTTCTTCACCCCGGGAAGTTAATTAAATACCATTTGGAGGCATTTAATGTTCGAGCAAAAACGGCTGATTTTCGACAAAAGAGATAACACCCCCCCCATTACGTCATGCTTCAGAAATGTGGAAAATGGTCCGTTTTCAAATGTTTTATTTTTGAACGTCAGTTCACATTTGTAGGTGGATCATCAGTGTTAGAGCTAAAATTAGCATGTTTAAAGTGATTTTCATGCTTCCGGGGGCTCGGGAAGTGAATTAAATACTATTTGGAGGCATTTAATGTTCAAGCAAAAACAGCTGATTTTTGACAAAAGAGATAACACCCCCCATTACGTCATGCTTCAGAAATGCGGAAAATGGTCCATTTTCAAATGTTTTATTTTTGAACATCAGTTCACATTTGTAGGTGGATCATCAGTGTTAGAGCTAAAATTAGCATGTTTAAAGTGATTTTCATGCTTCCAGGGGCCCTAAACACAAGATTTATGGAATGGTTAAAAGTGCATGAAAATGGCCAATTTACTCACTCTGAGTTCTCAAAAAGGGTTTCTTCACCCCGGGAAGTTAATTAAATACCATTTGGAGGCATTTAATGTTCGAGCAAAAACGGCTGATTTTCGACAAAAGAGATAACACCCCCCCATTACGTCATGCTTCAGAAATGTGGAAAATGGTCCGTTTTCAAATGTTTTATTTTTGAACATCAGTTCACATTTGTAGGTGGATCATCAGTGTTAGAGCTAAAATTAGCATGTTTAAAGTGATTTTCATGCTTCCAGGGGCTCGGGAAGTGAATTAAATACTATTTGGAGGCATTTAATGTTCAAGCAAAAACAGCTGATTTTTGACAAAAGAGATAACACCCCCCCATTATGTCATGCTTCAGAAATGTGGAAAATGGTCCGTTTTCAAATGTTTTATTTTTGAACGTCAGTTCACATTTGTAGGTGGATCATCAGTGTTAGAGCTAAAATTAGCATGTTTAAAGTGATTTTCATGCTTCCAGGGGCCCTAAACACAAGATTTATGGAATGGTTAAAAGTGCATGAAAATGGCCAATTTACTCACTCTGAGTTCTCAAAAAGAGTTTCTTCACCCCGGGAAGTTAAATAAATACCATTTGGAGGCATTTTAAGTTCGAGCAAAAACTGCTGATTTTCGACAAAAGAGATAACACCCCCCCATTACGTCATGCTTCAGAAATGTGGAAAATGGTCCGTTTTCAAATGTTTTATTTTTGAACGTCAGTTCACATTTGTAGGTGGATCATCAGTGTTAGAGCTAAAATTAGCATGTTTAAAGTCATTTTCATGCTTCCAGGGGCTCGGGAAGTGAATTAAATACTATTTGGAGGCATTTAATGTTCAAGAAAAAACAGCTGATTTTTGACAAAAGAGATAACACCCCCCCATTACGTCATGCTTCAGAAATGTGGAAAATGGTCCGTTTTCAAATGTTTTATTTTTGAACGTCAGTTCACATTTGTAGGTGGATCATCAGTGTTAGAGCTAAAATTAGCATGTTTAAAGTGATTTTCATGCTTCCAGGGGCCCTAAACACAAGATTTATGGAATGGTTAAAAGTGCATGAAAATGGCCAATTTACTCACTCTGAGTTCTCAAAAAGGGTTTCTTCACCCCGGGAAGTTAATTAAATACCATTTGGAGGCATTTAATGTTCGAGCAAAAACGGCTGATTTTCGACAAAAGAGATAACACCCCCCCATTACGTCATGCTTCAGAAATGTGGAAAATGGTCCGTTTTCAAATGTTTTATTTTTGAACGTCAGTTCACATTTGTAGGTGGATCATCAGTGTTAGAGCTAAAATTAGCATGTTTAAAGTGATTTTCATGCTTCCAGGGGCTCGGGAAGTGAATTAAATACTATTTGGAGGCATTTAATGTTCAAGCAAAAACAGCTGATTTTTGACAAAAGAGATAACACCCCCCCATTACGTCATGCTTCAGAAATGTGGAAAATGGTCCGTTTTCAAATGTTTTATTTTTGAACGTCAGTTCACATTTGTAGGTGGATCATCAGTGTTAGAGCTAAAATTAGCATGTTTAAAGTGATTTTCATGCTTCCAGGGGCCCTAAACACAAGAGTTATGGAATGGTTAAAAGTGCATGAAAATGGCCAATTTACTCACTCTGAGTTCTCAAAAAGGGTTTCTTCACCCCGGGAAGTTAATTAAATACCATTTGGAGGCATTTAATGTTCGAGCAAAAACGGCTGATTTTCGACAAAAGAGATAACACCCCCCCATTACGTCATGCTTCAGAAATGTGGAAAATGGTCCGTTTTCAAATGTTTTATTTTTGAACATCAGTTCACATTTGTAGGTGGATCATCAGTGTTAGAGCTAAAATTAGCATGTTTAAAGTGATTTTCATGCTTCCAGGGGCTCGGGAAGTGAATTAAATACTATTTGGAGGCATTTAATGTTCAATCAAAAACAGCTGATTTTTGACAAAAGAGATAACACCCCCCCATTACGTTATGCTTCAGAAATGTGGAAAATGGTCCGTTTTCAAATGCTTTATTTTTGAACGTCAGTTCACATTTGTAGGTGGATCATCAGTGTTAGAGCTAAAATTAGCATGTTTAGAGTGATTTTCATGCTTCCAGGGGCCCTAAACACAAGATTTATGGAATGGTTAAAAGTGCATGAAAATGGCCAATTTACTCACTCTGAGTTCTCAAAAAGGGTTTCTTCACCCCGGGAAGTTAATTAAATACCATTTGGAGGCATTTAATGTTCGAGCAAAAACGGCTGATTTTCGACAAAAGAGATAACACCCCCCCATTACGTCATGCTTCAGAAATGTGGAAAATGGTCCGTTTTCAAATGTTTTATTTTTGAACGTCAGTTCACATTTGTAGGTGGATCATCAGTGTTAGAGCTAAAATTAGCATGTTTAAAGTGATTTTCATGCTTCCAGGGGCTCGGGAAGTGAATTAAATACTATTTGGAGGCATTTAATGTTCAAGCAAAAACAGCTGATTTTTGACAAAAGAGATAACACCCCCCCATTACGTCATGCTTCAGAAATGTGGAAAATGGTCCGTTTTCAAATGTTTTATTTTTGAACGTCAGTTCACATTTGTAGGTGGATCATCAGTGTTAGAGCTAAAATTAGCATGTTTAAAGTGATTTTCATGCTTCCAGGGGCCCTAAACACAAGATTTATGGAATGGTTAAAAGTGCATGAAAATGGCCAATTTACTCACTCTGAGTTCTCAAAAAGGGTTTCTTCACCCCGGGAAGTTAATTAAATACCATTTGGAGGCATTTAATGTTCGAGCAAAAACGGCTGATTTTCGACAAAAGAGATAACACCCCCCCATTACGTCATGCTTCAGAAATGTGGAAAATGGTCCGTTTTCAAATGTTTTATTTTTGAACATCAGTTCACATTTGTAGGTGGATCATCAGTGTTAGAGCTAAAATTAGCATGTTTAAAGTGATTTTCATGCTTCCAGGGGCTCGGGAAGTGAATTAAATACCATTTGGAGGCATTTAATGTTCAATCAAAAACAGCTGATTTTTGACAAAAGAGATAACACCCCCCCATTACGTTATGCTTCAGAAATGTGGAAAATGGTCCGTTTTCAAATGTTTTATTTTTGAACGTCAGTTCACATTTGTAGGTGGATCATCAGTGTTAGAGCTAAAATTAGCATGTTTAAAGTGATTTTCATGCTTCCAGGGGCCCTAAACACAAGATTTATGGAATGGTTAAAAGTGCATGAAAATGGCCAATTTACTCACTCTGAGTTCTCAAAAAGGGTTTCTTCACCCCGGGAAGTTAATTAAATACCATTTGGAGGCATTTATTGTTCGAGCAAAAACGGCTGATTTTCGACAAAAGAGATAACACCCCCCCATTACGTCATGCTTCAGAAATGTGGAAAATGGTCCATTTTCAAATGTTTTATTTTTGAACGTCAGTTCACATTTGTAGGTGGATCATCAGTGTTAGAGCTAAAATTAGCATGTTTAAAGTGATTTTCATGCTTTCAGGGGCCCTAAACACAAGATTTATGGAACGGTTAAAAGTGCATGAAAATGGCCAATTTACTCACTCTGAGTTCTCAAAAAGGGTTTCTTCACCCCGGGAAGTTAATTAAATACCATTTGGAGGCATTTAATGTTCGAGCAAAAACGGCTGATTTTCGACAAAAGAGATAACACCCCCCCATTACGTCATGCTTCAGAAATGTGGAAAATGGTCCGTTTTCAAATGTTTTATTTTTGAACGTCAGTTCACATTTGTAGGTGGATCATCAGTGTTAGAGCTAAAATTAGCATGTTTAAAGTGATTTTCATGCTTCCAGGGGCTCGGGAAGTGAATTAAATACTATTTGGAGGCATTTAATGTTCAAGCAAAAACAGCTGATTTTTGACAAAAGAGATAACACCCCCCCATTACGTCATGCTTCAGAAATGTGGAAAATGGTCCGTTTTCAAATGTTTTATTTTTGAACATCAGTTCACATTTGTAGGTGGATCATAAGTGTTAGAGCTAAAATTAGCATGTTTAAAGTGATTTTCATGCTTCCAGGGGCCCTAAACACAAGATTTATGGAATGGTTAAAAGTGCATGAAAATGGCCAATTTACTCACTCTGAGTTCTCAAAAAGGGTTTCTTCACCCCGGGAAGTTAATTAAATACCATTTGGAGGCATTTAATGTTCGAGCAAAAACGGCTGATTTTCGACAAAAGAGATAACACCCCCCCATTACGTCATGCTTCAGAAATGTGGAAAATGGTCCGTTTTCAAATGTTTTATTTTTGAACGTCAGTTCACATTTGTAGGTGGATCATCAGTGTTAGAGCTAAAATTAGCATGTTTAAAGTGATTTTCATGCTTCCAGGGGCCCTAAACACAAGATTTATGGAATGGTTAAAAGTGCATGAAAATGGCCAATTTACTCACTCTGAGTTCTCAAAAAGGGTTTCTTCACCCCGGGAAGTTAATTAAATACCATTTGGAGGCATTTAATGTTCGAGCAAAAACGGCTGATTTTCGACAAAAGAGATAACACCCCCCCATTACGTCATGCTTCAGAAATGTGGAAAATGGTCCGTTTTCAAATGTTTTATTTTTGAACATCAGTTCACATTTGTAGGTGGATCATCAGTGTTAGAGCTAAAATTAGCATGTTTAAAGTGATTTTCATGCTTCCAGGGGCTCGGGAAGTGAATTAAATACCATTTGGAGGCATTTAATGTTCAATCAAAAACAGCTGATTTTTGACAAAAGAGATAACACCCCCCCATTACGTTATGCTTCAGAAATGTGGAAAATGGTCCGTTTTCAAATGTTTTATTTTTGAACGTCAGTTCACATTTGTAGGTGGATCATCAGTGTTAGAGCTAAAATTAGCATGTTTAAAGTGATTTTCATGCTTCCAGGGGCCCTAAACACAAGATTTATGGAATGGTTAAAAGTGCATGAAAATGGCCAATTTACTCACTCTGAGTTCTCAAAAAGGGTTTCTTCACCCCGGGAAGTTAATTAAATACCATTTGGAGGCATTTATTGTTCGAGCAAAAACGGCTGATTTTCGACAAAAGAGATAACACCCCCCCATTACGTCATGCTTCAGAAATGTGGAAAATGGTCCATTTTCAAATGTTTTATTTTTGAACGTCAGTTCACATTTGTAGGTGGATCATCAGTGTTAGAGCTAAAATTAGCATGTTTAAAGTGATTTTCATGCTTTCAGGGGCCCTAAACACAAGATTTATGGAACGGTTAAAAGTGCATGAAAATGGCCAATTTACTCACTCTGAGTTCTCAAAAAGGGTTTCTTCACCCCGGGAAGTTAATTAAATACCATTTGGAGGCATTTAATGTTCGAGTAAAAACGGCTGATTTTCGACAAAAGAGATAACACCCCCCCATTACGTCATGCTTCAGAAATGTGGAAAATGGTCCGTTTTCAAATGTTTTATTTTTGAACGTCAGTTCACATTTGTAGGTGGATCATCAGTGTTAGAGCTAAAATTAGCATGTTTAAAGTGATTTTCATGCTTCCAGGGGCTCGGGAAGTGAATTAAATACTATTTGGAGGCATTTAATGTTCAAGCAAAAACAGCTGATTTTTGACAAAAGAGATAACACCCCCCCATTACGTCATGCTTCAGAAATGTGGAAAATGGTCCGTTTTCAAATGTTTTATTTTTGAACATCAGTTCACATTTGTAGGTGGATCATAAGTGTTAGAGCTAAAATTAGCATGTTTAAAGTGATTTTCATGCTTCCAGGGGCCCTAAACACAAGATTTATGGAATGGTTAAAAGTGCATGAAAATGGCCAATTTACTCACTCTGAGTTCTCAAAAAGGGTTTCTTCACCCCGGGAAGTTAATTAAATACCATTTGGAGGCATTTAATGTTCGAGCAAAAACGGCTGATTTTCGACAAAAGAGATAACACCCCCCCATTACGTCATGCTTCAGAAATGTGGAAAATGGTCCGTTTTCAAATGTTTTATTTTTGAACGTCAGTTCACATTTGTAGGTGGATCATCAGTGTTAGAGCTAAAATTAGCATGTTTAAAGTGATTTTCATGCTTCCAGGGGCCCTAAACACAAGATTTATGGAATGGTTAAAAGTGCATGAAAATGGCCAATTTACTCACTCTGAGTTCTCAAAAAGGGTTTCTTCACCCCGGGAAGTTAATTAAATACCATTTGGAGGCATTTAATGTTCGAGCAAAAACGGCTGATTTTCGACAAAAGAGATAACACCCCCCCATTACGTCATGCTTCAGAAATGTGGAAAATGGTCCGTTTTCAAATGTTTTATTTTTGAACATCAGTTCACATTTGTAGGTGGATCATCAGTGTTAGAGCTAAAATTAGCATGTTTAAAGTGATTTTCATGCTTCCAGGGGCTCGGGAAGTGAATTAAATACTATTTGGAGGCATTTAATGTTCAATCAAAAACAGCTGATTTTCGACAAAAGAGATAACACCCCCCCATTACGTCATGCTTCAGAAATGTGGAAAATGGTCCGTTTTCAAATGTTTTATTTTTGAACGTCAGTTCACATTTGTAGGTGGATCATCAGTGTTAGAGCTAAAATTAGCATGTTTAAAGTGATTTTCATGCTTCCAGGGGCTCGGGAAGTGAATTAAATACTATTTGGAGGCATTTAATGTTCAAGCAAAAACAGCTGGTTTTTGACAAAAGAGATAACACCCCCCCATTACGTCATGCTTCAGAAATGTGGAAAATGGTCCGTTTTCAAATGTTTTATTTTTGAACGTCAGTTCACATTTGTAGGTGGATCATCAGTGTTAGAGCTAAAATTAGCATGTTTAAAGTGATTTTCATGCTTCCAGGGGCCCTAAACACAAGATTTATGGAATGGTTAAAAGTGCATGAAAATGGCCAATTTACTCACTCTGAGTTCTCAAAAAGGGTTTCTTCACCCCGGGAAGTTAATTAAATACCATTTGGAGGCATTTAATGTTCGAGCAAAAACGGCTGATTTTCGACAAAAGAGATAACACCCCCCCATTACGTCATGCTTCAGAAATGTGGAAAATGGTCCGTTTTCAAATGTTTTATTTTTGAACATCAGTTCACATTTGTAGGTGGATCATCAGTGTTAGAGCTAAAATTAGCATGTTTAAAGTGATTTTCATGCTTCCAGGGGCTCGGGAAGTGAATTAAATACTATTTGGAGGCATTTAATGTTCAAGCAAAAACAGCTGATTTTTGACAAAAGAGATAACACCCCCCCATTATGTCATGCTTCAGAAATGTGGAAAATGGTCCGTTTTCAAATGTTTTATTTTTGAACGTCAGTTCACATTTGTAGGTGGATCATCAGTGTTAGAGCTAAAATTAGCATGTTTAAAGTGATTTTCATGCTTCCAGGGGCCCTAAACACAAGATTTATGGAATGGTTAAAAGTGCATGAAAATGGCCAATTTACTCACTCTGAGTTCTCAAAAAGAGTTTCTTCACCCCGGGAAGTTAAATAAATACCATTTGGAGGCATTTAATGTTCGAGCAAAAACTGCTGATTTTCGACAAAAGAGATAACACCCCCCCATTACGTCATGCTTCAGAAATGTGGAAAATGGTCCGTTTTCAAATGTTTTATTTTTGAACGTCAGTTCACATTTGTAGGTGGATCATCAGTGTTAGAGCTAAAATTAGCATGTTTAAAGTCATTTTCATGCTTCCAGGGGCTCGGGAAGTGAATTAAATACTATTTGGAGGCATTTAATGTTCAAGCAAAAACAGCTGATTTTTGACAAAAGAGATAACACCCCCCCATTACGTCATGCTTCAGAAATGTGGAAAATGGTCCGTTTTCAAATGTTTTATTTTTGAACGTCAGTTCACATTTGTAGGTGGATCATCAGTGTTAGAGCTAAAATTAGCATGTTTAAAGTGATTTTCATGCTTCCAGGGGCCCTAAACACAAGATTTATGGAATGGTTAAAAGTGCATGAAAATGGCCAATTTACTCACTCTGAGTTCTCAAAAAGGGTTTCTTCACCCCGGGAAGTTAATTAAATACCATTTGGAGGCATTTAATGTTCGAGCAAAAACGGCTGATTTTCGACAAAAGAGATAACACCCCCCCATTACGTCATGCTTCAGAAATGTGGAAAATGGTCCGTTTTCAAATGTTTTATTTTTGAACGTCAGTTCACATTTGTAGGTGGATCATCAGTGTTAGAGCTAAAATTAGCATGTTTAAAGTGATTTTCATGCTTCCAGGGGCTCGGGAAGTGAATTAAATACTATTTGGAGGCATTTAATGTTCAAGCAAAAACAGCTGATTTTTGACAAAAGAGATAACACCCCCCCATTACGTCATGCTTCAGAAATGTGGAAAATGGTCCGTTTTCAAATGTTTTATTTTTGAACGTCAGTTCACATTTGTAGGTGGATCATCAGTGTTAGAGCTAAAATTAGCATGTTTAAAGTGATTTTCATGCTTCCAGGGGCCCTAAACACAAGAGTTATGGAATGGTTAAAAGTGCATGAAAATGGCCAATTTACTCACTCTGAGTTCTCAAAAAGGGTTTCTTCACCCCGGGAAGTTAATTAAATACCATTTGGAGGCATTTAATGTTCGAGCAAAAACGGCTGATTTTCGACAAAAGAGATAACACCCCCCCATTACGTCATGCTTCAGAAATGTGGAAAATGGTCCGTTTTCAAATGTTTTATTTTTGAACATCAGTTCACATTTGTAGGTGGATCATCAGTGTTAGAGCTAAAATTAGCATGTTTAAAGTGATTTTCATGCTTCCAGGGGCTCGGGAAGTGAATTAAATACTATTTGGAGGCATTTAATGTTCAATCAAAAACAGCTGATTTTTGACAAAAGAGATAACACCCCCCCATTACGTTATGCTTCAGAAATGTGGAAAATGGTCCGTTTTCAAATGCTTTATTTTTGAACGTCAGTTCACATTTGTAGGTGGATCATCAGTGTTAGAGCTAAAATTAGCATGTTTAGAGTGATTTTCATGCTTCCAGGGGCCCTAAACACAAGATTTATGGAATGGTTAAAAGTGCATGAAAATGGCCAATTTACTCACTCTGAGTTCTCAAAAAGGGTTTCTTCACCCCGGGAAGTTAATTAAATACCATTTGGAGGCATTTAATGTTCGAGCAAAAACGGCTGATTTTCGACAAAAGAGATAACACCCCCCCATTACGTCATGCTTCAGAAATGTGGAAAATGGTCCGTTTTCAAATGTTTTATTTTTGAACGTCAGTTCACATTTGTAGGTGGATCATCAGTGTTAGAGCTAAAATTAGCATGTTTAAAGTGATTTTCATGCTTCCAGGGGCTCGGGAAGTGAATTAAATACTATTTGGAGGCATTTAATGTTCAAGCAAAAACAGCTGATTTTTGACAAAAGAGATAACACCCTTTCCATTACGTCATGCTTCAGAAATGTGGAAAATGGTCCGTTTTCAAATGTTTTATTTTTGAACGTCAGTTCACATTTGTAGGTGGATCATCAGTGTTAGAGCTAAAATTAGCATGTTTAAAGTGATTTTCATGCTTCCAGGGGCCCTAAACACAAGATTTATGGAATGGTTAAAAGTGCATGAAAATGGCCAATTTACTCACTCTGAGTTCTCAAAAAGGGTTTCTTCACCCCGGGAAGTTAATTAAATACCATTTGGAGGCATTTAATGTTCGAGCAAAAACGGCTGATTTTCGACAAAAGAGATAACACCCCCCCATTACGTCATGCTTCAGAAATGTGGAAAATGGTCCGTTTTCAAATGTTTTATTTTTGAACATCAGTTCACATTTGTAGGTGGATCATCAGTGTTAGAGCTAAAATTAGCATGTTTAAAGTGATTTTCATGCTTCCAGGGGCTCGGGAAGTGAATTAAATACCATTTGGAGGCATTTAATGTTCAATCAAAAACAGCTGATTTTTGACAAAAGAGATAACACCCCCCCATTACGTTATGCTTCAGAAATGTGGAAAATGGTCCGTTTTCAAATGTTTTATTTTTGAACGTCAGTTCACATTTGTAGGTGGATCATCAGTGTTAGAGCTAAAATTAGCATGTTTAAAGTGATTTTCATGCTTCCAGGGGCCCTAAACACAAGATTTATGGAATGGTTAAAAGTGCATGAAAATGGCCAATTTACTCACTCTGAGTTCTCAAAAAGGGTTTCTTCACCCCGGGAAGTTAATTAAATACCATTTGGAGGCATTTAATGTTCGAGCAAAAACGGCTGATTTTCGACAAAAGAGATAACACCCCCCCATTACGTCATGCTTCAGAAATGTGGAAAATGGTCCATTTTCAAATGTTTTATTTTTGAACGTCAGTTCACATTTGTAGGTGGATCATCAGTGTTAGAGCTAAAATTAGCATGTTTAAAGTGATTTTCATGCTTTCAGGGGCCCTAAACACAAGATTTATGGAACGGTTAAAAGTGCATGAAAATGGCCAATTTACTCACTCTGAGTTCTCAAAAAGGGTTTCTTCACCCCGGGAAGTTAATTAAATACCATTTGGAGGCATTTAATGTTCGAGCAAAAACGGCTGATTTTCGACAAAAGAGATAACACCCCCCCATTACGTCATGCTTCAGAAATGTGGAAAATGGTCCGTTTTCAAATGTTTTATTTTTGAACGTCAGTTCACATTTGTAGGTGGATCATCAGTGTTAGAGCTAAAATTAGCATGTTTAAAGTGATTTTCATGCTTCCAGGGGCTCGGGAAGTGAATTAAATACTATTTGGAGGCATTTAATGTTCAAGCAAAAACAGCTGATTTTTGACAAAAGAGATAACACCCCCCCATTACGTCATGCTTCAGAAATGTGGAAAATGGTCCGTTTTCAAATGTTTTATTTTTGAACATCAGTTCACATTTGTAGGTGGATCATCAGTGTTAGAGCTAAAATTAGCATGTTTAAAGTGATTTTCATGCTTCCAGGGGCCCTAAACACAAGATTTATGGAATGGTTAAAAGTGCATGAAAATGGCCAATTTACTCACTCTGAGTTCTCAAAAAGGGTTTCTTCACCCCGGGAAGTTAATTAAATACCATTTGGAGGCATTTAATGTTCGAGCAAAAACGGCTGATTTTCGACAAAAGAGATAACACCCCCCCATTACGTCATGCTTCAGAAATGTGGAAAATGGTCCGTTTTCAAATGTTTTATTTTTGAACGTCAGTTCACATTTGTAGGTGGATCATCAGTGTTAGAGCTAAAATTAGCATGTTTAAAGTGATTTTCATGCTTCCAGGGGCCCTAAACACAAGATTTATGGAATGGTTAAAAGTGCATGAAAATGGCCAATTTACTCACTCTGAGTTCTCAAAAAGGGTTTCTTCACCCCGGGAAGTTAATTAAATACCATTTGGAGGCATTTAATGTTCGAGCAAAAACGGCTGATTTTCGACAAAAGAGATAACACCCCCCCATTACGTCATGCTTCAGAAATGTGGAAAATGGTCCGTTTTCAAATGTTTTATTTTTGAACATCAGTTCACATTTGTAGGTGGATCATCAGTGTTAGAGCTAAAATTAGCATGTTTAAAGTGATTTTCATGCTTCCAGGGGCTCGGGAAGTGAATTAAATACTATTTGGAGGCATTTAATGTTCAATCAAAAACAGCTGATTTTCGACAAAAGAGATAACACCCCCCCATTACGTCATGCTTCAGAAATGTGGAAAATGGTCCGTTTTCAAATGTTTTATTTTTGAACGTCAGTTCACATTTGTAGGTGGATCATCAGTGTTAGAGCTAAAATTAGCATGTTTAAAGTGATTTTCATGCTTCCAGGGGCCCTAAACACAAGATTTATGGAATGGTTAAAAGTGCATGAAAATGGCCAATTTACTCACTCTGAGTTCTCAAAAAGGGTTTCTTCACCCCGGGAAGTTAATTAAATACCATTTGGAGGCATTTAATGTTCGAGCAAAAACGGCTGATTTTCGACAAAAGAGATAACACCTCCCCATTACGTCATGCTTCAGAAATGTGGAAAATGGTCCGTTTTCAAATGTTTTATTTTTGAACGTCAGTTCACATTTGTAGGTGGATCATCAGTGTTAGAGCTAAAATTAGCATGTTTAAAGTGATTTTCATGCTTCCAGGGGCTCGGGAAGTGAATTAAATACTATTTGGAGGCATTTAATGTTCAAGCAAAAACAGCTGATTTTTGACAAAAGAGATAACACCCCCCCATTACGTCATGCTTCAGAAATGTGGAAAATGGTCCGTTTTCAAATGTTTTATTTTTGAATGTCAGTTCACATTTGTAGGTGGATCATCAGTGTTAGAGCTAAAATTAGCATGTTTAAAGTGATTTTCATGCTTCCAGGGGCCCTAAACACAAGATTTATGGAATGGTTAAAAGTGCATGAAAATGGCCAATTTACTCACTCTGAGTTCTCAAAAAGGGTTTCTTCACCCCGGGAAGTTAATTAAATACCATTTGGAGGCATTTAATGTTCGAGCAAAAACGGCTGATTTTCGACAAAAGAGATAACACCCCCCCATTACGTCATGCTTCAGAAATGTGGAAAATGGTCCGTTTTCAAATGTTTTATTTTTGAACGTCAGTTCACATTTGTAGGTGGATCATCAGTGTTAGAGCTAAAATTAGCATGTTTAAAGTGATTTTCATGCTTTCAGGGGCTCGGGAAGTGAATTAAATACTATTTGGAGGCATTTAATGTTCAAGCAAAAACAGCTGATTTTTGACAAAAGAGATAACACCCCCCCATTACGTCATGCTTCAGAAATGTGGAAAATGGTCCGTTTTCAAATGTTATATTTTTGAACGTCAGTTCACATTTGTAGGTGGATCATCAGTGTTAGAGCTAAAATTAGCATGTTTAAAGTGATTTTCATGCTTCCAGGGGCCCTAAACACAAGATTTATGGAATGGTTAAAAGTGCATGAAAATGGCCAATTTACTCACTCTGAGTTCTCAAAAAGGGTTTCTTCACCCCGGGAAGTTAATTAAATACCATTTGGAGGCATTTAATGTTCGAGCAAAAACTGCTGATTTTCGACAAAAGAGATAACACCCCCCCATTACGTCATGCTTCAGAAATGTGGAAAATGGTCCGTTTTCAAATGTTTTATTTTTGAACGTCAGTTCACATTTGTAGGTGGATCATCAGTGTTAGAGCTAAAATTAGCATGTTTAAAGTGATTGTCATGCTTCCAGGGGCTCGGGAAGTGAATTAAATACTATTTGGAGGCATTTAATGTTCAATCAAAAACAGCTGATTTTTGACAAAAGAGATAACACCCCCCCATTACGTCATGCTTCAGAAATGTGGAAAATGGTCCGTTTTCAAATGTTTTATTTTTGAACGTCAGTTCACATTTGTAGGTGGATCATCAGTGTTAGAGCTAAAATTAGCATGTTTAAAGTGATTTTCATGCTTCCAGGGGCCCTAAACACAAGATTTATGGAATGGTTAAAAGTGCATGAAAATGGCCAATTTACTCACTCTGAGTTCTCAAAAAGGGTTTCTTCACCCCGGGAAGTTAATTAAATACCATTTGGAGGCATTTAATGTTCGAGCAAAAACGGCTGATTTTCGACAAAAGAGATAACACCCCCCCCCATTACGTCATGCTTCAGAAATGTGGAAAATGGTCCATTTTCAAATGTTTTATTTTTGAACATCAGTTCACATTTGTAGGTGGATCATCAGTGTTAGAGCTAAAATTAGCATGTTTAAAGTGATTTTCATGCTTCCAGGGGCTCGGGAAGTGAATTAAATACTATTTGGAGGCATTTAATGTTCAAGCAAAAACTGCTGATTTTTGACAAAAGAGATAACACCCCCCCATTACGTCATGCTTCAGAAATGTGGAAAATGGTCCGTTTTCAAATGTTTTATTTTTGAACGTCAGTTCACATTTGTAGGTGGATCATCAGTGTTAGAGCTAAAATTAGCATGTTTAAAGTGATTTTCATGCTTCCAGGGGCCCTAAACACAAGATTTATGGAATGGTTAAAAGTGCATGAAAATGGCCAGTTTACTCACTCTGAGTTCTCAAAAAGGGTTTCTTCATCCCGGGAAGTTAATTAAATACCATTTTGAGGCATTTAATGTTCGAGCAAAAATGGCTGATTTTTGACAAAAGAGATAACACCCCCCCATTACGTCATGCTTCAGAAATGTGGAAAATGGTCCGTTTTCAAATGTTTTATTTTTGAACATCAGTTCACATTTGTAGGTGGATCATCAGTGTTAGAGCTAAAATTAGCATGTTTAAAGTGATTTTCATGCTTCCAGGGGCTCGGGAAGTGAATTAAATACTATTTGGAGGCATTTAATGTTCAATCAAAAACAGCTGATTTTTTACAAAAGAGATAACACCCCCCCCATTACGTCATGCTTCAGAAATGTGGAAAATGGTCCGTTTTCAAATGTTTTATTTTTGAACGTCAGTTCACATTTGTAGGTGGATCATCAGTGTTAGAGCTAAAATTAGCATGTTAAAAGTGATTTTCATGCTTCCAGGGGCCCTAAACACAAGATTTATGGAATGGTTAAACGTGCATGAAAATGGCCAATTTACTCACTCTGAGTTCTCAAAAAGGGTTTCTTCACCCCGGGAAGTTAATTAAATACCATTTGGAGGCATTTAATGTTCGAGCAAAAACGGCTGATTTTCGACAAAAGAGATAACACCCCCCCCCCCATTACGTCATGCTTCAGAAATGTGGAAAATGGTCCGTTTTCAAATGTTTTATTTTTGAACGTCAGTTCACATTTGTAGGTGGATCATCAGTGTTAGAGCTAAAATTAGCATGTTTAAAGTGATTTTCATGCTTCCAGGGGCTCGGGAAGTGAATTAAATACTATTTGGAGGCATTTAATGTTCAAGCAAAAACAGCTGATTTTTGACAAAAGAGATAACACCCCCCCATTACGTCATGCTTCAGAAATGTGGAAAATGGTCCGTTTTCAAATGTTTTATTTTTGAACATCAGTTCACATTTGTAGGTGGATCATCAGTGTTAGAGCTAAAATTAGCATGTTTAAAGTGATTTTCATGCTTCCAGGGGCCCTAAACACAAGATTTATGGAATGGTTAAAAGTGCATGAAAATGGCCAATTTACTCACTCTGAGTTCTCAAAAAGGGTTTCTTCACCCCGGGAAGTTAATTAAATACCATTTGGAGGCATTTAATGTTCGAGCAAAAACGGCTGATTTTCGACAAAAGAGATAACACCCCCCCACTACGTCATGCTTCAGAAATGTGGAAAATGGTCCGTTTTCAAATGTTTTATTTTTGAACGTCAGTTCACATTTGTAGGTGGATCATCAGTGTTAGAGCTAAAATTAGCATGTTTAAAGTGATTTTCATGCTTCCAGGGGCCCTAAACACAAGATTTATGGAATGGTTAAAAGTGCATGAAAATGGCCAATTTACTCACTCTGAGTTCTCAAAAAGGGTTTCTTCACCCCGGGAAGTTAATTAAATACCATTTGGAGGCATTTAATGTTCGAGCAAAAACGGCTGATTTTCGACAAAAGAGATAACACCCCCCCATTACGTCATGCTTCAGAAATGTGGAAAATGGTCCGTTTTCAAATGTTTTATTTTTGAACATCAGTTCACATTTGTAGGTGGATCATCAGTGTTAGAGCTAAAATTAGCATGTTTAAAGTGATTTTCATGCTTCCAGGGGCTCGGGAAGTGAATTAAATACTATTTGGAGGCATTTAATGTTCAATCAAAAACAGCTGATTTTCGACAAAAGAGATAACACCCCCCCATTACGTCATGCTTCAGAAATGTGGAAAATGGTCCGTTTTCAAATGTTTTATTTTTGAACGTCAGTTCACATTTGTAGGTGGATCATCAGTGTTAGAGCTAAAATTAGCATGTTTAAAGTGATTTTCATGCTTCCAGGGGCTCGGGAAGTGAATTAAATACTATTTGGAGGCATTTAATGTTCAAGCAAAAACAGCTGGTTTTTGACAAAAGAGATAACACCCCCCCATTACGTCATGCTTCAGAAATGTGGAAAATGGTCCGTTTTCAAATGTTTTATTTTTGAACGTCAGTTCACATTTGTAGGTGGATCATCAGTGTTAGAGCTAAAATTAGCATGTTTAAAGTGATTTTCATGCTTCCAGGGGCCCTAAACACAAGATTTATGGAATGGTTAAAAGTGCATGAAAATGGCCAATTTACTCACTCTGAGTTCTCAAAAAGGGTTTCTTCACCCCGGGAAGTTAATTAAATACCATTTGGAGGCATTTAATGTTCGAGCAAAAACGGCTGATTTTCGACAAAAGAGATAACACCCCCCCATTACGTCATGCTTCAGAAATGTGGAAAATGGTCCGTTTTCAAATGTTTTATTTTTGAACGTCAGTTCACATTTGTAGGTGGATCATCAGTGTTAGAGCTAAAATTAGCATGTTTAAAGTGATTTTCATGCTTCCAGGGGCTCGGGAAGTGAATTAAATACTATTTGGAGGCATTTAATGTTCAAGCAAAAACAGCTGATTTTTGACAAAAGAGATAACACCCCCCCATTATGTCATGCTTCAGAAATGTGGAAAATGGTCCGTTTTCAAATGTTTTATTTTTGAACGTCAGTTCACATTTGTAGGTGGATCATCAGTGTTAGAGCTAAAATTAGCATGTTTAAAGTGATTTTCATGCTTCCAGGGGCCCTAAACACAAGATTTATGGAATGGTTAAAAGTGCATGAAAATGGCCAATTTACTCACTCTGAGTTCTCAAAAAGAGTTTCTTCACCCCGGGAAGTTAAATAAATACCATTTGGAGGCATTTAATGTTCGAGCAAAAACTGCTGATTTTCGACAAAAGAGATAACACCCCCCCATTACGTCATGCTTCAGAAATGTGGAAAATGGTCCGTTTTCAAATGTTTTATTTTTGAACGTCAGTTCACATTTGTAGGTGGATCATCAGTGTTAGAGCTAAAATTAGCATGTTTAAAGTCATTTTCATGCTTCCAGGGGCTCGGGAAGTGAATTAAATACTATTTGGAGGCATTTAATGTTCAAGCAAAAACAGCTGATTTTTGACAAAAGAGATAACACCCCCCCATTACGTCATGCTTCAGAAATGTGGAAAATGGTCCGTTTTCAAATGTTTTATTTTTGAACGTCAGTTCACATTTGTAGGTGGATCATCAGTGTTAGAGCTAAAATTAGCATGTTTAAAGTGATTTTCATGCTTCCAGGGGCCCTAAACACAAGATTTATGGAATGGTTAAAAGTGCATGAAAATGGCCAATTTACTCACTCTGAGTTCTCAAAAAGGGTTTCTTCACCCCGGGAAGTTAATTAAATACCATTTGGAGGCATTTAATGTTCGAGCAAAAACGGCTGATTTTCGACAAAAGAGATAACACCCCCCCATTACGTCATGCTTCAGAAATGTGGAAAATGGTCCGTTTTCAAATGTTTTATTTTTGAACGTCAGTTCACATTTGTAGGTGGATCATCAGTGTTAGAGCTAAAATTAGCATGTTTAAAGTGATTTTCATGCTTCCAGGGGCTCGGGAAGTGAATTAAATACTATTTGGAGGCATTTAATGTTCAAGCAAAAACAGCTGATTTTTGACAAAAGAGATAACACCCCCCCATTACGTCATGCTTCAGAAATGTGGAAAATGGTCCGTTTTCAAATGTTTTATTTTTGAACGTCAGTTCACATTTGTAGGTGGATCATCAGTGTTAGAGCTAAAATTAGCATGTTTAAAGTGATTTTCATGCTTCCAGGGGCCCTAAACACAAGAGTTATGGAATGGTTAAAAGTGCATGAAAATGGCCAATTTACTCACTCTGAGTTCTCAAAAAGGGTTTCTTCACCCCGGGAAGTTAATTAAATACCATTTGGAGGCATTTAATGTTCGAGCAAAAACGGCTGATTTTCGACAAAAGAGATAACACCCCCCCATTACGTCATGCTTCAGAAATGTGGAAAATGGTCCGTTTTCAAATGTTTTATTTTTGAACATCAGTTCACATTTGTAGGTGGATCATCAGTGTTAGAGCTAAAATTAGCATGTTTAAAGTGATTTTCATGCTTCCAGGGGCTCGGGAAGTGAATTAAATACTATTTGGAGGCATTTAATGTTCAATCAAAAACAGCTGATTTTTGACAAAAGAGATAACACCCCCCCATTACGTTATGCTTCAGAAATGTGGAAAATGGTCCGTTTTCAAATGCTTTATTTTTGAACGTCAGTTCACATTTGTAGGTGGATCATCAGTGTTAGAGCTAAAATTAGCATGTTTAGAGTGATTTTCATGCTTCCAGGGGCCCTAAACACAAGATTTATGGAATGGTTAAAAGTGCATGAAAATGGCCAATTTACTCACTCTGAGTTCTCAAAAAGGGTTTCTTCACCCCGGGAAGTTAATTAAATACCATTTGGAGGCATTTAATGTTCGAGCAAAAACGGCTGATTTTCGACAAAAGAGATAACACCCCCCCATTACGTCATGCTTCAGAAATGTGGAAAATGGTCCGTTTTCAAATGTTTTATTTTTGAACGTCAGTTCACATTTGTAGGTGGATCATCAGTGTTAGAGCTAAAATTAGCATGTTTAAAGTGATTTTCATGCTTCCAGGGGCCCTAAACACAAGATTTATGGAATGGTTAAAAGTGCATGAAAATGGCCAATTTACTCACTCTGAGTTCTCAAAAAGGGTTTCTTCACCCCGGGAAGTTAATTAAATACCATTTGGAGGCATTTAATGTTCGAGCAAAAACGGCTGATTTTCGACAAAAGAGATAACACCCCCCCATTACGTCATGCTTCAGAAATGTGGAAAATGGTCCGTTTTCAAATGTTTTATTTTTGAACATCAGTTCACATTTGTAGGTGGATCATCAGTGTTAGAGCTAAAATTAGCATGTTTAAAGTGATTTTCATGCTTCCAGGGGCTCGGGAAGTGAATTAAATACCATTTGGAGGCATTTAATGTTCAATCAAAAACAGCTGATTTTTGACAAAAGATATAACACCCCCCCATTACGTTATGCTTCAGAAATGTGGAAAATGGTCCGTTTTCAAATGTTTTATTTTTGAACGTCAGTTCACATTTGTAGGTGGATCATCAGTGTTAGAGCTAAAATTAGCATGTTTAAAGTGATTTTCATGCTTCCAGGGGCCCTAAACACAAGATTTATGGAATGGTTAAAAGTGCATGAAAATGGCCAATTTACTCACTCTGAGTTCTCAAAAAGGGTTTCTTCACCCCGGGAAGTTAATTAAATACCATTTGGAGGCATTTAATGTTCGAGCAAAAACGGCTGATTTTCGACAAAAGAGATAACACCCCCCCATTACGTCATGCTTCAGAAATGTGGAAAATGGTCCATTTTCAAATGTTTTATTTTTGAACGTCAGTTCACATTTGTAGGTGGATCATCAGTGTTAGAGCTAAAATTAGCATGTTTAAAGTGATTTTCATGCTTTCAGGGGCCCTAAACACAAGATTTATGGAACGGTTAAAAGTGCATGAAAATGGCCAATTTACTCACTCTGAGTTCTCAAAAAGGGTTTCTTCACCCCGGGAAGTTAATTAAATACCATTTGGAGGCATTTAATGTTCGAGCAAAAACGGCTGATTTTCGACAAAAGAGATAACACCCCCCCATTACGTCATGCTTCAGAAATGTGGAAAATGGTCCGTTTTCAAATGTTTTATTTTTGAACGTCAGTTCACATTTGTAGGTGGATCATCAGTGTTAGAGCTAAAATTAGCATGTTTAAAGTGATTTTCATGCTTCCAGGGGCTCGGGAAGTGAATTAAATACTATTTGGAGGCATTTAATGTTCAAGCAAAAACAGCTGATTTTTGACAAAAGAGATAACACCCCCCCATTACGTCATGCTTCAGAAATGTGGAAAATGGTCCGTTTTCAAATGTTTTATTTTTGAACATCAGTTCACATTTGTAGGTGGATCATCAGTGTTAGAGCTAAAATTAGCATGTTTAAAGTGATTTTCATGCTTCCAGGGGCCCTAAACACAAGATTTATGGAATGGTTAAAAGTGCATGAAAATGGCCAATTTACTCACTCTGAGTTCTCAAAAAGGGTTTCTTCACCCCGGGAAGTTAATTAAATACCATTTGGAGGCATTTAATGTTTGAGCAAAAACGGCTGATTTTCGACAAAAGAGATAACACCCCCCCATTACGTCATGCTTCAGAAATGTGGAAAATGGTCCGTTTTCAAATGTTTTATTTTTGAACGTCAGTTCACATTTGTAGGTGGATCATCAGTGTTAGAGCTAAAATTAGCATGTTTAAAGTGATTTTCATGCTTCCAGGGGCCCTAAACACAAGATTTATGGAATGGTTAAAAGTGCATGAAAATGGCCAATTTACTCACTCTGAGTTCTCAAAAAGGGTTTCTTCACCCCGGGAAGTTAATTAAATACCATTTGGAGGCATTTAATGTTCGAGCAAAAACGGCTGATTTTCGACAAAAGAGATAACACCCCCCCATTACGTCATGCTTCAGAAATGTGGAAAATGGTCCGTTTTCAAATGTTTTATTTTTTAACATCAGTTCACATTTGTAGGTGGATCATCAGTGTTAGAGCTAAAATTAGCATGTTTAAAGTGATTTTCATGCTTCCAGGGGCTCGGGAAGTGAATTAAATACTATTTGGAGGCATTTAATGTTCAATCAAAAACAGCTGATTTTCGACAAAAGAGATAACACCCCCCCATTACGTCATGCTTCAGAAATGTGGAAAATGGTCCGTTTTCAAATGTTTTATTTTTGAACGTCAGTTCACATTTGTAGGTGGATCATCAGTGTTAGAGCTAAAATTAGCATGTTTAAAGTGATTTTCATGCTTCCAGGGGCCCTAAACACAAGATTTATGGAATGGTTAAAAGTGCATGAAAATGGCCAATTTACTCACTCTGAGTTCTCAAAAAGGGTTTCTTCACCCCGGGAAGTTAATTAAATACCATTTGGAGGCATTTAATGTTCGAGCAAAAACGGCTGATTTTCGACAAAAGAGATAACACCTCCCCATTACGTCATGCTTCAGAAATGTGGAAAATGGTCCGTTTTCAAATGTTTTATTTTTGAACGTCAGTTCACATTTGTAGGTGGATCATCAGTGTTAGAGCTAAAATTAGCATGTTTAAAGTGATTTTCATGCTTCCAGGGGCTCGGGAAGTGAATTAAATACTATTTGGAGGCATTTAATGTTCAAGCAAAAACAGCTGATTTTTGACAAAAGAGATAACACCCCCCCATTACGTCATGCTTCAGAAATGTGGAAAATGGTCCGTTTTCAAATGTTTTATTTTTGAATGTCAGTTCACATTTGTAGGTGGATCATCAGTGTTAGAGCTAAAATTAGCATGTTTAAAGTGATTTTCATGCTTCCAGGGGCCCTAAACACAAGATTTATGGAATGGTTAAAAGTGCATGAAAATGGCCAATTTACTCACTCTGAGTTCTCAAAAAGGGTTTCTTCACCCCGGGAAGTTAATTAAATACCATTTGGAGGCATTTAATGTTCGAGCAAAAACGGCTGATTTTCGACAAAAGAGATAACACCCCCCCATTACGTCATGCTTCAGAAATGTGGAAAATGGTCCGTTTTCAAATGTTTTATTTTTGAACGTCAGTTCACATTTGTAGGTGGATCATCAGTGTTAGAGCTAAAATTAGCATGTTTAAAGTGATTTTCATGCTTTCAGGGGCTCGGGAAGTGAATTAAATACTATTTGGAGGCATTTAATGTTCAAGCAAAAACAGCTGATTTTTGACAAAAGAGATAACACCCCCCCATTACGTCATGCTTCAGAAATGTGGAAAATGGTCCGTTTTCAAATGTTATATTTTTGAACGTCAGTTCACATTTGTAGGTGGATCATCAGTGTTAGAGCTAAAATTAGCATGTTTAAAGTGATTTTCATGCTTCCAGGGGCCCTAAACACAAGATTTATGGAATGGTTAAAAGTGCATGAAAATGGCCAATTTACTCACTCTGAGTTCTCAAAAAGGGTTTCTTCACCCCGGGAAGTTAATTAAATACCATTTGGAGGCATTTAATGTTCGAGCAAAAACTGCTGATTTTCGACAAAAGAGATAACACCCCCCCATTACGTCATGCTTCAGAAATGTGGAAAATGGTCCGTTTTCAAATGTTTTATTTTTGAACGTCAGTTCACATTTGTAGGTGGATCATCAGTGTTAGAGCTAAAATTAGCATGTTTAAAGTGATTGTCATGCTTCCAGGGGCTCGGGAAGTGAATTAAATACTATTTGGAGGCATTTAATGTTCAATCAAAAACAGCTGATTTTTGACAAAAGAGATAACACCCCCCCATTACGTCATGCTTCAGAAATGTGGAAAATGGTCCGTTTTCAAATGTTTTATTTTTGAACGTCAGTTCACATTTGTAGGTGGATCATCAGTGTTAGAGCTAAAATTAGCATGTTTAAAGTGATTTTCATGCTTCCAGGGGCCCTAAACACAAGATTTATGGAATGGTTAAAAGTGCATGAAAATGGCCAATTTACTCACTCTGAGTTCTCAAAAAGGGTTTCTTCACCCCGGGAAGTTAATTAAATACCATTTGGAGGCATTTAATGTTCGAGCAAAAACGGCTGATTTTCGACAAAAGAGATAACACCCCCCCCATTACGTCATGCTTCAGAAATGTGGAAAATGGTCCATTTTCAAATGTTTTATTTTTGAACATCAGTTCACATTTGTAGGTGGATCATCAGTGTTAGAGCTAAAATTAGCATGTTTAAAGTGATTTTCATGCTTCCAGGGGCTCGGGAAGTGAATTAAATACTATTTGGAGGCATTTAATGTTCAAGCAAAAACTGCTGATTTTTGACAAAAGAGATAACACCCCCCCATTACGTCATGCTTCAGAAATGTGGAAAATGGTCCGTTTTCAAATGTTTTATTTTTGAACGTCAGTTCACATTTGTAGGTGGATCATCAGTGTTAGAGCTAAAATTAGCATGTTTAAAGTGATTTTCATGCTTCCAGGGGCCCTAAACACAAGATTTATGGAATGGTTAAAAGTGCATGAAAATGGCCAGTTTACTCACTCTGAGTTCTCAAAAAGGGTTTCTTCATCCCGGGAAGTTAATTAAATACCATTTTGAGGCATTTAATGTTCGAGCAAAAATGGCTGATTTTTGACAAAAGAGATAACACCCCCCCATTACGTCATGCTTCAGAAATGTGGAAAATGGTCCGTTTTCAAATGTTTTATTTTTGAACATCAGTTCACATTTGTAGGTGGATCATCAGTGTTAGAGCTAAAATTAGCATGTTTAAAGTGATTTTCATGCTTCCAGGGGCTCGGGAAGTGAATTAAATACTATTTGGAGGCATTTAATGTTCAATCAAAAACAGCTGATTTTTTACAAAAGAGATAACACCCCCCCCATTACGTCATGCTTCAGAAATGTGGAAAATGGTCCGTTTTCAAATGTTTTATTTTTGAACGTCAGTTCACATTTGTAGGTGGATCATCAGTGTTAGAGCTAAAATTAGCATGTTAAAAGTGATTTTCATGCTTCCAGGGGCCCTAAACACAAGATTTATGGAATGGTTAAACGTGCATGAAAATGGCCAATTTACTCACTCTGAGTTCTCAAAAAGGGTTTCTTCACCCCGGGAAGTTAATTAAATACCATTTGGAGGCATTTAATGTTCGAGCAAAAACGGCTGATTTTCGACAAAAGAGATAACACCCCCCCCCCCCATTACGTCATGCTTCAGAAATGTGGAAAATGGTCCGTTTTCAAATGTTTTATTTTTGAACGTCAGTTCACATTTGTAGGTGGATCATCAGTGTTAGAGCTAAAATTAGCATGTTTAAAGTGATTTTCGTGCTTCCAGGGGCTCGGGAAGTGAATTAAATACTATTTGGAGGCATTTAATGTTCAAGCAAAAACAGCTGATTTTTGACAAAAGAGATAACACCCCCCCATTACGTCATGCTTCAGAAATGTGGAAAATGGTCCGTTTTCAAATGTTTTATTTTTGAACGTCAGTTCACATTTGTAGGTGGATCATCAGTGTTAGAGCTAAAATTAGCATGTTTAAAGTGATTTTCATGCTTCCAGGGGCCCTAAACACAAGATTTATGGAATGGTTAAAAGTGCATGAAAATGGCCAATTTACTCACTCTGAGTTCTCAAAAAGGGTTTCTTCACCCCGGGAAGTTAATTAAATACCATTTGGAGGCATTTAATGTTCGAGCAAAAACGGCTGATTTTCGACAAAAGAGATAACACCCCCCCATTACGTCATGCTTCAGAAATGTGGAAAATGGTCCGTTTTCAAATGTTTTATTTTTGAACGTCAGTTCACATTTGTAGGTGGATCATCAGTGTTAGAGCTAAAATTAGCATGTTTAAAGTGATTTTCATGCTTTCAGGGGCTCGGGAAGTGAATTAAATACTATTTGGAGGCATTTAATGTTCAAGCAAAAACAGCTGATTTTTGACAAAAGAGATAACACCCCCCCATTACGTCATGCTTCAGAAATGTGGAAAATGGTCCGTTTTCAAATGTTATATTTTTGAACGTCAGTTCACATTTGTAGGTGGATCATCAGTGTTAGAGCTAAAATTAGCATGTTTAAAGTGATTTTCATGCTTCCAGGGGCCCTAAACACAAGATTTATGGAATGGTTAAAAGTGCATGAAAATGGCCAATTTACTCACTCTGAGTTCTCAAAAAGGGTTTCTTCACCCCGGGAAGTTAATTAAATACCATTTGGAGGCATTTAATGTTCGAGCAAAAACTGCTGATTTTCGACAAAAGAGATAACACCCCCCCATTACGTCATGCTTCAGAAATGTGGAAAATGGTCCGTTTTCAAATGTTTTATTTTTGAACGTCAGTTCACATTTGTAGGTGGATCATCAGTGTTAGAGCTAAAATTAGCATGTTTAAAGTGATTTTCATGCTTCCAGGGGCTCGGGAAGTGAATTAAATACTATTTGGAGGCATTTAATGTTCAATCAAAAACAGCTGATTTTTGACAAAAGAGATAACACCCCCCCATTACGTCATGCTTCAGAAATGTGGAAAATGGTCCGTTTTCAAATGTTTTATTTTTGAACGTCAGTTCACATTTGTAGGTGGATCATCAGTGTTAGAGCTAAAATTAGCATGTTTAAAGTGATTTTCATGCTTCCAGGGGCCCTAAACACAAGATTTATGGAATGGTTAAAAGTGCATGAAAATGGCCAATTTACTCACTCTGAGTTCTCAAAAAGGGTTTCTTCACCCCGGGAAGTTAATTAAATACCATTTGGAGGCATTTAATGTTCGAGCAAAAACGGCTGATTTTCGACAAAAGAGATAACACCCCCCCATTACGTCATGCTTCAGAAATGTGGAAAATGGTCCATTTTCAAATGTTTTATTTTTGAACATCAGTTCACATTTGTAGGTGGATCATCAGTGTTAGAGCTAAAATTAGCATGTTTAAAGTGATTTTCATGCTTCCAGGGGCTCGGGAAGTGAATTAAATACTATTTGGAGGCATTTAATGTTCAAGCAAAAACAGCTGATTTTTGACAAAAGAGATAACACCCCCCCATTACGTCATGCTTCAGAAATGTGGAAAATGGTCCGTTTTCAAATGTTTTATTTTTGAACGTCAGTTCACATTTGTAGGTGGATCATCAGTGTTAGAGCTAAAATTAGCATGTTTAAAGTGATTTTCATGCTTCCAGGGGCCCTAAACACAAGATTTATGGAATGGTTAAAAGTGCATGAAAATGGCCAATTTACTCACTCTGAGTTCTCAAAAAGGGTTTCTTCATCCCGGGAAGTTAATTAAATACCATTTTGAGGCATTTAATGTTTGAGCAAAAACGGCTGATTTTCGACAAAAGAGATAACACCCCCCCATTACGTCATGCTTCAGAAATGTGGAAAATGGTCCGTTTTCAAATGTTTTATTTTTGAACGTCAGTTCACATTTGTAGGTGGATCATCAGTGTTAGAGCTAAAATTAGCATGTTTAAAGTGATTTTCATGCTTCCAGGAGCTCGGGAAGTGAATTAAATACTATTTGGAGGCATTTAATGTTCAAGCAAAAACAGCTGATTTTTGACAAAAGAGATAACACCCCCCCATTACGTCATGCTTCAGAAATGTGGAAAATGGTCCGTTTTCAAATGTTTTATTTTTGAACGTCAGTTCACATTTGTAGGTGGATCATCAGTGTTAGAGCTAAAATTAGCATGTTTAAAGTGATTTTCATGCTTCCAGGGGCCCTAAACACAAGATTTATGGAATGGTTAAAAGTGCATGAAAATGGCCAATTTACTCACTCTGAGTTCTCAAAAAGGGTTTCTTCACCCCGGGAAGTTAATTAAATACCATTTGGAGGCATTTAATGTTCGAGCAAAAACGGCTGATTTTCGACAAAAGAGATAACACCCCCCCATTACGTCATGCTTCAGAAATGTGGAAAATGGTCCGTTTTCAAATGTTTTATTTTTGAACGTCAGTTCACATTTGTAGGTGGATCATCAGTGTTAGAGCTAAAATTAGCATGTTTAAAGTGATTTTCATGCTTTCAGGGGCTCGGGAAGTGAATTAAATACTATTTGGAGGCATTTAATGTTCAAGCAAAAACAGCTGATTTTTGACAAAAGAGATAACACCCCCCCATTACGTCATGCTTCAGAAATGTGGAAAATGGTCCGTTTTCAAATGTTATATTTTTGAACGTCAGTTCACATTTGTAGGTGGATCATCAGTGTTAGAGCTAAAATTAGCATGTTTAAAGTGATTTTCATGCTTCCAGGGGCCCTAAACACAAGATTTATGGAATGGTTAAAAGTGCATGAAAATGGCCAATTTACTCACTCTGAGTTCTCAAAAAGGGTTTCTTCACCCCGGGAAGTTAATTAAATACCATTTGGAGGCATTTAATGTTCGAGCAAAAACTGCTGATTTTCGACAAAAGAGATAACACCCCCCCATTACGTCATGCTTCAGAAATGTGGAAAATGGTCCGTTTTCAAATGTTTTATTTTTGAACGTCAGTTCACATTTGTAGGTGGATCATCAGTGTTAGAGCTAAAATTAGCATGTTTAAAGTGATTGTCATGCTTCCAGGGGCTCGGGAAGTGAATTAAATACTATTTGGAGGCATTTAATGTTCAATCAAAAACAGCTGATTTTTGACAAAAGAGATAACACCCCCCCATTACGTCATGCTTCAGAAATGTGGAAAATGGTCCGTTTTCAAATGTTTTATTTTTGAACGTCAGTTCACATTTGTAGGTGGATCATCAGTGTTAGAGCTAAAATTAGCATGTTTAAAGTGATTTTCATGCTTCCAGGGGCTCGGGAAGTGAACTAAATACTATTTGGAGGCATTTAATGTTCAATCAAAAACAGCTGATTTTTGACAAAAGAGATAACACCCCCCCATTACGTCATGCTTCAGAAATGTGGAAAATGGTCAGTTTTCAAATGTTTTATTTTTGAACGTCAGTTCACATTTGTAGGTGGATCATCAGTGTTAGAGCTAAAATTAGCATGTTTAAAGTGATTTTCATGCTTCCAGGGGCCCTAAACACAAGATTTATGGAATGGTTAAAAATGCATGAAAATGGCCAATTTACTCATTCTGAGTTCTCAAAAAGGGTTTCTTCACCCCGGGAAGTTAATTAAATACCATTTGGAGGCATTTAATGTTCGAGCAAAAACGGCTGATTTTCGACAAAAGAGATAACACCCCCCCATTACGTCATGCTTCAGAAATGTGGAAAATGGTCCGTTTTCAAATGTTTTATTTTTGAACGTCAGTTCACATTTGTAGGTGGATCATCAGTGTTAGAGCTAAAATTAGCATGTTTAAAGTGATTTTCATGCTTTCAGGGGCTCGGGAAGTGAATTAAATACTATTTGGAGGCATTTAATGTTCAAGCAAAAACAGCTGATTTTTGACAAAAGAGATAACACCCCCCCATTACGTCATGCTTCAGAAATGTGGAAAATGGTCCGTTTTCAAATGTTATATTTTTGAACGTCAGTTCACATTTGTAGGTGGATCATCAGTGTTAGAGCTAAAATTAGCATGTTTAAAGTGATTTTCATGCTTCCAGGGGCCCTAAACACAAGATTTATGGAATGGTTAAAAGTGCATGAAAATGGCCAATTTACTCACTCTGAGTTCTCAAAAAGGGTTTCTTCACCCCGGGAAGTTAATTAAATACCATTTGGAGGCATTTAATGTTCGAGCAAAAACTGCTGATTTTCGACAAAAGAGATAACACCCCCCCATTACGTCATGCTTCAGAAATGTGGAAAATGGTCCGTTTTCAAATGTTTTATTTTTGAACGTCAGTTCACATTTGTAGGTGGATCATCAGTGTTAGAGCTAAAATTAGCATGTTTAAAGTGATTGTCATGCTTCCAGGGGCTCGGGAAGTGAATTAAATACTATTTGGAGGCATTTAATGTTCAATCAAAAACAGCTGATTTTTGACAAAAGAGATAACACCCCCCCATTACGTCATGCTTCAGAAATGTGGAAAATGGTCCGTTTTCAAATGTTTTATTTTTGAACGTCAGTTCACATTTGTAGGTGGATCATCAGTGTTAGAGCTAAAATTAGCATGTTTAAAGTGATTTTCATGCTTCCAGGGGCTCGGGAAGTGAACTAAATACTATTTGGAGGCATTTAATGTTCAATCAAAAACAGCTGATTTTTGACAAAAGAGATAACACCCCCCCATTACGTCATGCTTCAGAAATGTGGAAAATGGTCAGTTTTCAAATGTTTTATTTTTGAACGTCAGTTCACATTTGTAGGTGGATCATCAGTGTTAGAGCTAAAATTAGCATGTTTAAAGTGATTTTCATGCTTCCAGGGGCCCTAAACACAAGATTTATGGAATGGTTAAAAATGCATGAAAATGGCCAATTTACTCATTCTGAGTTCTCAAAAAGGGTTTCTTCACCCCGGGAAGTTAATTAAATACCATTTGGAGGCATTTAATGTTCGAGCAAAAACGGCTGATTTTCGACAAAAGAGATAACACCCCCCCATTACGTCATGCTTCAGAAATGTGGAAAATGGTCCGTTTTCAAATGTTTTATTTTTGAACGTCAGTTCACATTTGTAGGTGGATCATCAGTGTTAGAGCTAAAATTAGCATGTTTAAAGTGATTTTCATGCTTCCAGGGGCTCGGGAAGTGAATTAAATACTATTTGGAGGCATTTAATGTTCAATCAAAAACAGCTGATTTTTGACAAAAGAGATAACACCCCCCCATTACGTCATGCTTCAGAAATGTGGAAAATGGTCCGTTTTCAAATGTTTTATTTTTGAACGTCAGTTCACATTTGTAGGTGGATCATCAGTGTTAGAGCTAAAATTAGCATGTTTAAAGTGATTTTCATGCTTCCAGGGGCCCTAAACACAAGATTTATGGAATGGTTAAAAGTGCATGAAAATGGCCAATTTACTCACTCTGAGTTCTCAAAAAGGGTTTCTTCACCCCGGGAAGTTAATTAAATACCATTTGGAGGCATTTAATGTTCGAGCAAAAACTGCTGATTTTCGACAAAAGAGATAACACCCCCCCATTACGTCATGCTTCAGAAATGTGGAAAATGGTCCGTTTTCAAATGTTTTATTTTTGAACGTCAGTTCACATTTGTAGGTGGATCATCAGTGTTAGAGCTAAAATTAGCATGTTTAAAGTGATTTTCATGCTTCCAGGGGCCCTAAACACAAGATTTATGGAATGGTTAAAAGTGCATGAAAATGGCCAATGTACTCACTCTGAGTTCTCAAAAAGGGTTTCTTCACCCCGGGAAGTTAATTAAATACTATTTGGAGGCATTTAATGTTCGAGCAAAAACGGCTGATTTTCGACAAAAGAGATAACACCCCCCCGTTACGTCATGCTTCAGAAATGTGGAAAATGGTCCGTTTTCAAATGTTTTATTTTTGAACATCAGTTCACATTTGTAGGTGGATCATCAGTGTTAGAGCTAAAATTAGCATGTTTAAAGTGATTTTCATGCTTCCAGGGGCTCGGGAAGTGAATTAAATACTATTTGGAGGCATTTAATGTTCAATCAAAAACAGCTGATTTTTGACAAAAGAGATAACACCCCCCCATTACGTCATGCTTCAGAAATGTGGAAAATGGTCCGTTTTCAAATGTTTTATTTTTCAACCTCAGTTCACATTTGTAGGTGGATCATCAGTGTTAGAGCTAAAATTAGCATGTTTAAAGTGATTTTCATGCTTCCAGGGGCCCTAAACACAAGATTTATGGAATGGTTAAAAGTGCATGAAAATGGCCAATTTACTCACTCTGAGTTCTCAAAAAGGGTTTCTTCACCCCGGGAAGTTAATTAAATACCATTTGGAGGCATTTAATGTTTGAGCAAAAACGGCTGATTTTCGACAAAAGAGATAACACCCCCCCATTACGTCATGCTTCAGAAATGTGGAAAATGGTCCGTTTTCAAATGTTTTATTTTTGAACGTCAGTTCACATTTGTAGGTGGATCATCAGTGTTAGAGCTAAAATTAGCATGTTTAAAGTGATTTTCATGCTTCCAGGGGCTCGGGAAGTGAATTAAATACTATTTGGAGGCATTTAATGTTCAATCAAAAACAGCTGATTTTTGACAAAAGAGATAACACCCCCCCATTACGTCATGCTTCAGAAATGTGGAAAATGGTCAGTTTTCAAATGTTTTATTTTTGAACGTCAGTTCACATTTGTAGGTGGATCATCAGTGTTAGAGCTAAAATTAGCATGTTTAAAGTGATTTTCATGCTTCCAGGGGCCCTAAACACAAGATTTATGGAATGGTTAAAAATGCATGAAAATGGCCAATTTACTCACTCTGAGTTCTCAAAAAGGGTTTCTTCACCCCGGGAAGTTAATTAAATACCATTTGGAGGCATTTAATGTTCGAGCAAAAACGGCTGATTTTCGACAAAAGAGATAACACCCCCCCCCCATTACGTCATGCTTCAGAAATGTGGAAAATGGTCCGTTTTCAAATGTTTTATTTTTGAACGTCAGTTCACATTTGTAGGTGGATCATCAGTGTTAGAGCTAAAATTAGCATGTTTAAAGTGATTTTCATGCTTCCAGGGGCCCTAAACACAAGATTTATGGAATGGTTAAAAGTGCATGAAAATGGCCAATTTACTCACTCTGAGTTCTCAAAAAGGGTTTCTTCACCCCGGGAAGTTAATTAAATACTATTTGGAGGCATTTAATGTTCGAGCAAAAACGGCTGATTTTCGACAAAAGAGATAACACCCCCCGTTACGTCATGCTTCAGAAATGTGGAAAATGGTCCGTTTTCAAATGTTTTATTTTTGAACATCAGTTCACATTTGTAGGTGGATCATCAGTGTTAGAGCTAAAATTAGCATGTTTAAAGTGATTTTCATGCTTCCAGGGGCTCGGGAAGTGAATTAAATACTATTTGGAGGCATTTAATGTTCAATCAAAAACAGCTGATTTTTGACAAAAGAGATAACACCCCCCCATTACGTCATGCTTCAGAAATGTGGAAAATGGTCAGTTTTCAAATGTTTTATTTTTTAACCTCAGTTCACATTTGTAGGTGGATCATCAGTGTTAGAGCTAAAATTAGCATGTTTAAAGTGATTTTCATGCTTCCAGGGGCCCTAAACACAAGATTTATGGAATGGTTAAAAGTGCATGAAAATGGCCAATTTACTCACTCTGAGTTCTCAAAAAGGGTTTCTTCACCCCGGGAAGTTAATTAAATACCATTTGGAGGCATTTAATGTTTGAGCAAAAACGGCTGATTTTCGACAAAAGAGATAACACCCCCCCCCATTACGTCATGCTTCAGAAATGTGGAAAATGGTCCGTTTTCAAATGTTTTATTTTTGAACGTCAGTTCACATTTGTAGGTGGATCATCAGTGTTAGAGCTAAAATTAGCATGTTTAAAGTGATTTTCATGCTTCCAGGGGCTCGGGAAGTGAATTAAATACTATTTGGAGGCATTTAATGTTCAATCAAAAACAGCTGATTTTTGACAAAAGAGATAACACCCCCCCATTACGTCATGCTTCAGAAATGTGGAAAATGGTCCGTTTTCAAATGTTTTATTTTTTAACCTCAGTTCACATTTGTAGGTGGATCATCAGTGTTAGAGCTAAAATTAGCATGTTTAAAGTGATTTTCATGCTTCCAGGGGCCCTAAACACAAGATTTATGGAATGGTTAAAAGTGCATGAAAATGGCCAATTTACTGGAAAGGGGCGACCAACTCGGTCCCCCCGAACGTATGGCCGAGTGCCTCGATCCCCCCGGGAAGCCATTTTTGGGCGGGAGGCGCGCCTCAGCTGGTATGCCCGAAGCGGCGTAGCTGGGGCGCGCTCGTTCCCGCCCTAGAGTGGGCTGGCCTAGACACCGACGCAGCCAGCCACGCCCTCGGGGCAGGCAGGGGCGGGTATACGCCCGCCCTGAAGACGGATAAAAAGGGACGCAAGACCAGAAGACATCCTCTTGTTCTTGTGCTCTGAAGCTGCACCTCCTCGCTGCACGTGAGCTCGGGACAGAACGAAGAGCCAATTTTGAGCGTTTTAATTCCTCTTTTTGTCTTCTAGATACTTCGTCTGAAAAGATGCCCAAGAAAGGCGTGAAGAGAATGTCGACTGACCAGTTGGTTCGGGCCCTCATGAAGGACATGTCCGAAATTAAGAAACGGTTGGCGGAGCGAGACGGTGAGGAGGGATCGGGGCGTCCACCGGCCGGAGGGAAGCCAAAGAGGCCGAGAAGGGGGCCGGTCGGGGGAGACGTCCCGGTTCCCTGTTCCCCGCTCGAGGCGCCAGCCCCGGTACCGGCCCCGGTACCGAAGGAGGGGAATCCGATCCCTGTAGTAGTCACCCCGACATCCACTGAAGATATGCCTCCCGAGTTGGCGGCACAGTTAGCGGCGTGGTTGGGGGACAGTAGCGAGGGCGCCACGGCTGCCGAAGCGCAAGCACTCATTAAAC